>NC_092247.1:10392060-10524560 GCF_036320965.1 Panulirus ornatus | reverse complement strand
GTCTCCCTTCCTATAAAGAGACGCAATAACTTCATGTAACGACGCAGGAAAAAATGGTAGTGTCTGATTGGTACATGTAATGTTGGCGGGTGACTGATTTGTAGAAGGCATGTCTGTGTAACCCTCGACCACAGAGATATCGTTAAAGAACCTAAATCAAGAAAAGAAATCCTGGCTGTATCGAACCACAGCACGTGATTAACAAAGTTCATGCCAATCACACTGATGAAGAATGGCGCACTGTTATTGATTGTTGGAAACGAAGAAAAATAATAATAATAATAATAATAATAATAATAACAATGATAATAATAATAATAATAATGACAATAATATCAATAATCATAATAATAAGAATAATAATAGTAATAATAAATCATAATAATAATGATAATAATAATAATAATAATAATAATAATAATAATAATAACAATAATAATAATAATAAGATGATGATGATGAAGATGAATATGAAACACGGCAAAAACAGAAACGTTTACTTTTCTGTGGAAGGTAATATAAAAAGCAACGAAAAATGCGCACAAAGAAGTGACAGAATATCCCAAGCATAACCCACAGCAGGATGACAGGAGTATACAGGAGTCTTAAATATTCAAGTCAGGTAAATAAAAACAAAGAGACGAGTGCATATAACCAGAATACCAATGAGGCTCTTCATACTGTTTGACTTACGTCAAAGAGGCCGACACTTACTGTATAAAAAGTACGAAACCAACCAACTGACATTTCTAGGTACGTGTACATAGACGAATATCAACTTTGAAGTGTACATTATGACGATCTATATATATATATATATATATATATATATATATATATATATATATATATATATATATATATATATATATATATACCGTTTCCGAAATAGCGAGGGATCGCCAAGGATAGACAGAAATGGCCTCATCTGCTTACATTCATTCTTTAGCTCTCATGTACAATGCACCTTAACCAGAGAATATATATATATATATATATATATATATATATATATATATATATATATATATATATATATATATATATATATATAATGTTTTAGAAGCTATGGGTCAGTGAACATTATATACGAGAGTCAGAAATATAGATTAGAATACGTAACAGTAACGAGAAACAGATGTGTGGTGCAGTGTGACGACGCTGGTCTTTTGATTCAGAAGGAATACTTGGATCATAGATCACCTCTCAATATTACTGCCATCCTATGTTATGTTATGTTACGCTATATTTTATGTTATGTTACGCTATGCTATGTTATGTAATGTTACGCTGTTATGTTATGTTACGTTGGGGTGGGCATCAACACGAGGAGTACCTCCTTGTGACCAGCTCTTTCTAAATCTTCTGATTACAAATTGTCAAAGAAAGTCAGCTTCTTTTTCACATCCATATCTTATAATAAAGGTAAATAATGTAAATTTGTATAACAAGGCTCTACATAGTTACTTATTTTCCCTGTAAGAGGAGGAAGTTTTGCGCTTATGGGGTCCATCTCTTGAGTTCTTTGCTATCGTACAACTAGATAGACTTCTGCCCAGTTTTCTTACTCATAGTTCTATCGTTCAGTTCATTCCGTCTCATCCACTACGTGTGTGTGTGTGTGTGTGTGTGTGTGTGTGTGTGTGTGTGTGTGTGTGCCTAACTAAGAAAAGAATGAGAACTGCTCCATATTTCGCACGATCTATCTATGAAACTTAATATAACATCATGCAATCTCCCTCTGCATAATAACTAAAAACTCGCCCAATAATGAAGTAAGAGTATCAGCCGTACAGCCTGGGTGGCTGAGTCCATAATACCACCGTGCGATAGATAGGGGTATGATAATTAATGGCCAGTGTACGAAGCTTTATAAATGCATACGATAACACAAATGCAGAAAACTACTTTAAAGATCTCATTTCACTTACGGTTTTGCAAGATTTATCTACGAATGAAACAGATCGTGACTTCAAGTCAGTGAATTCGTATCGATGTTTGTTTTGGATGTGTATATGATATTGTACAGTGTACATATTAAGAGAAGGGTTATCGTACAAACCTTGTAAACCCGGACATCACCCGCTATCGCTTCATAAATTACACATTGTGGATAACCTCGATAAAGAGACGCACAGTAGTACAACAGTACTATAATACATTATGTTTATACACTCTCTACCAGTAATCAAACGATCCTTAGCGCTTTAAACACTTGTATTTGGTCTAAAGCGACACTAATTTAAATGTTCACAAAACAGTTTTGAACCAGTATACACCATTTGTCTGGTGCCGGCTGCTGCTGCCGGTGTGCCACGGGGTACCAGGGGAAGGTGTTGGGGCTAGGGGGTAGGTGTACAGGTGGTTGCTAGGGGTAGGCAGGTGAAGAGACGCGCTGGCCAGGTGTAAAAGAAAGAATGAAGGAGGAAATGTTGGGTAAAGGGAAGGAGTGTTGCGGTTATTGTCGGGGAAAGTGTATGGAACGGAAATAGTGTATAGAGATATGTGAGGGATAGGGGGGCAGGTATGAGAGAGAGAGAGAGAGAGAGAGAGAGAGAGAGAGAGAGAGAGAGAGAGAGAGAGAGAGAGAGAGAGAGAGAGAGAGAGAAGTGTTGGTGGGAGGCGGAGTGCCAGGAGAAAGAAGGGAGAAGCGTAAGTTGGGTGGGAAGAAGCGGCAGGTGGGTGGATAAGTGGGCAGGTAGGTGGATAAGTGGGCAGGTGGGTGGATAAGTGACAGGGACAGGTACTGGGATGGATGTAAGGAACAGGTGTTGGGGTGGGGAGCATGGAAGTACATGGGAGGACAGGTAACAGGAGAGCTGATGGTCCCTGACAGGTAGTAATATCTGCTGGCGGACAATAACAGTACTGTTCCTAATCTAATACTGAGACAGGATAGCAAAGCATAAGATTCCTCCATACCCACTATTAGGCACGATAGTCAGCAGCTAAATAGATAAGACAGAACACAATGTATTAGACAAATATTTTACTACCATGGAAATTCTTTAGTAAGGCAAAAATGGAAATATTGAACTACTCATGTGCTGAGGAAAGATTCTCATGAGAAACTACACTCTTATTGGAAAAAAGGTTGAATTATGAATGTTAAGGTTGTTAAGTTTGTGTTTTTCCTTCTAAAACTGGCTTATATTTATCGCTGAAGTGTTTTTCTAGCATGACTGAAACTTCTATAATGACAATCTTCTTGACAACTTGTGGTAACTTACTGATGTTCTATAAAGCTACAACGAAAACAGTTTTGCCCGTGTTAGTATTACATTTTCTTCCATCTAATTTCACACCATTATTTCTGGTCGTTGAATCTCAACGAATGTGAGGCAATGTACGTATAAGTGTTATTTCGTCAAAATTAGCTGTTATTAGATACCGAAGTCTTCGCTGTTTTAGAATAAATACTTTTAGATCTCTGAGTCTGATTATTCATTAGCTATGGTATCAGTCTTGAAATGAGTGGGGTATGGTAGGAGAGAGAACGCCTTGAGAGGAGTGACGAGATTGGCAATAAATGAGGACTAGTCACTGTGGTTCAGGTAGGAAAGGACAGGTTTTTGGGTAGATAGGTGAGAGTAGCAGGTGTAAGGTGGGCAGAAAAGGCAGATATGGAATTACTAAGGATAAGCATGAAGTGTGACACTGGATGGTTAAGGGTAGGTGTGCGGGAAACGAGTATTGGGAGGAGGGCTGGAGAATACATATGGGTAGGATAGGGTGTTTTGGGTAGCTGGGTGAGAGTATCTGTGGCGGCTTGCGTGGTGGAAAGGGAGAGATTTACAATGTGTTTTGTTGAAATATAAGGCAGGTCTGAGGAGGGACACGTGTGGGGTGAGTATGAAAAGTTCTAATGTAGGGAGAGGATGTGTGTGTGTGTGTGTGTGTGTGTGTGTGTGTGTGTGTGTGTGTGTGTGTGTGTGTGGGTGGGTGTGTGTGTGTGAGCACATATACAAGATGGTACACACGATGTACAGATACTTTACAAAATTCATGCTTCTCAACATCTTTTTCCAACGTGTTGCGCGGCGTGACGAATATGATTTGGAATATCTTTTCTTTAAGAAGGAAGAAATTACAGGATTGTGACTACTGCACATGCAAGTAAGTACAAAAACATGTTTTACACCCACACAAGCGTGCAAGGTTCGGCCACTGGTACATACACAAATATGCATCACTCATGCAATTTAAAGCAGCCATTCTCGTGAAATAAGCAGGTAAGCGCATACACACGCAAGCTTATTCCACTTGACTGTTAGTGTATCTCACACATACACACTATGTTCACAAACGCACGCATACACAAAAGCAAACAAAAAATACGTTTACAAAACGAAATGTACACATTCTCACACACAAGCACGCATTAAAATGCACACACACACACACACACACACACACACACATCACACACACAAAACAAATTCATACTAGAGAAGCTAGTGAGGAAGAAGAAAATAGATTTCTTCACCAGCTCAAGATGATCAACTGGAAGACAATATTCATTCTGAAAGAAAAGATCTTATGTTGGGTTGATTCTCTGTTCCTGATCACCTGAAAGCTTTTGATACTATTCCCTGCAGAAGACTAATGTTGAAGCTGGACGTCCAAGCCGGGCTCAGAGGTGGGTTATATTATACAGGTCAAAGACAGATTACTACCAAACCTAACTAGAAAGCAATAGAAAACTCATGTCAGGGGAACCTCTTCAAGTTTGATATCGCTTAGGGTTTAGGGCTCTGACTGTGAGAGTGGCGAGAGAATGATGAAAGGTTACTGGCTGATCTATATGAAGGGGATGGGAGGCTGGATGTGAGGGGTCAAGTCACTAATGAAATGTTTAGTATTACACAGGATATTGCAAAGGAAGACTAAGGATATTTGGGATTCGCCTTCCTAACTGAAGCAGTAGTATTTCATATGGAAACGGACGCGGCTTTCGTCGGAGTACTTCCGAAGAAGAAGATTAGGAGCAGTAAAGAAAAAGTTTTTTGAAGTATTCTATAAACTTGAGATGTGAGGATCTCTTGGTGTATTCGTTGTTTAATGATTCTGAACTGTTGCACAGACAGTTGCATAACAGAGGTAGTTACATACAGTTTGAACATGAAATGTACAACAGCTTTGCCTATCTTCACTGTCCAACAGAACTGAGATCAAATATGAATCATTTTGACAGAAAACGTCTGTAGGAAGATGGGCTGATGCCTGGTGGGAAAGATGAAAATTGCTATGACATCATATGACTCTTCATGGACTCAAACATAATCTCACGTGCCACACAAGACTGCGTTTATCTTTACCTACAGTAGTTTATGTTTTTTGATTAAAAAAAATATATGTACACCAAACATATTTCCGAACCAATCAGCACCTCGACAGTGAATGTTAAAATACTAAAACAAAGCTTGCAGCAATTTCTCAATTCCCTTCTAAGTATATACATGAACAGTTTGTGTACCAGGGTTAGAGGAAGGGACGGTGGAACACACCAGGACCTACTCACATGTCTCCATCCCCCCCCCCCCCCCCCATAATGATAGATTCAAAAAAGGTAAGATAATGAACCATGTGATTAATAAAACATGGCCACCACACGGCCCTGGATAATTTATACAGCCCTCATTTCCGGCTATAGATTATTTCCTTCCTCGAAATTGTTTGAAAAGTAAACAAAGAACGTCACTTTGTAAACAGCCCTTACACTGTTGAGGGCACTGCAACTACCCATGTGCTAGGCAGCGCTCCCCTTAAATATGACGATATATCTCGTGGGTCTTGTGATTAGCCTTTGACTTGATCCTTGTTAGTCATATTATAAGCTATATATATATATATATATATATATATATATATATATATATATATATATATATATATATATATATATATATAAACTTTTAAAAGAATGTATGGGAGTATGAGAGGAGAGAATGTTCAAGAGATGGGGATCCACACATATGAAACTCCCACTCATACATTATAAATAGGAAACTATGATATGTGATTAATTACATGCACACACACACACACACACACACACACACACACACACACACACACACACACACATACACACACACACACACACACACACACACACACACATGTATACATTAAAGTCACTATCACTGTTCCTGTAAGCTGTCTGTATGTGTCTCCGGCCTTAGGGCTTGGATCTAAGGCACGATTTGCCTAAAGCTGCCGTCAGTTTCAGTGTGGAGATCGCCCACACGAGGATTGACCGTTATGATACCTCCTTTTTCCGTCGAACATTACAGTTGTGGAATTCTCTTCCTCCTTTCGTCTTTCCCTATCCCTAAAGCCTCTGTCCCTCAAGGAGTCAGGTCTACAAACATCTGCGGAGCCCTGATTAATCTCTAAGTTCTCTCTCTCTCTCTCTTTATTCCTTTCATCTGTGATGTCCTTTGACTGGAGCACGTTTTGCCTGTGCCATGTCAGTCGCTATGTAAAACAACGATAGTCGTCCCGAAATTTCCGAATTACCCGCAAGAGAAATCAGTGTAGGCTCTCTGCACTGGTGACGGCGAATCTACCAAGTACTATATAAATCAATAGAAAAAAGGAAGAAAAAGTTAACGAGGAAGGTAAAATCCATAGGTACAAAATGTGTGTATCCCTTCCTGGAACAAGTGTGGCTGGCTGGACTGGCCTCCACCCACGCCTGTAGCCCCCCCCCCCCCCCCCCACCCCACAATATTCTCACCATGATTATAGACGTGTGACTCACCTTAAAACCGCTCGAAATGTCGCGGTGTGATATACTGTCAGTACACACGCAGCACAGGTCCGCCACAGCCAACACAACAGCACCGGCGTATAAGCCTACTCATAATGCAGTACGATACAGCGACGCTGTGTATGGCAGGAGACGGAGATTTTTCTTTAAACGAAATACAAAAGAAGAAGTTCAGTACTTACTGATTATCATGACTTGTGATGACTCATTACCAGTCACAGAACTTTTCTGAGTACAGGATCATCCACTGTTGTTGTCCTCCGCTGTCATACACCATATACATTCGGTCATACAGCGTCGCTGTATTCTACTGTATTTTTCCTAGTGATGGTCATTTTTTGCGATATCTGTAAATACAACGGATGAAGGTGACTATGTAGTGCTGGCGAAGGGTGAAAAATACTATATTTCTTACTCTATCATTTTGTGATGATTAACCTCATAAGCACACCGGTACAACCCTTCGGTATGGGGGCGTGGCCTCTGACCTCACCCTTATAAGTCAGGTCATAGGCCAAGCTAACTACCCACGGATCGTACCGTCGTGCACAAGGGTCGTACCTTCGTACTCAAGGGATTAAGGGCTTGGCGGGAACGTGTGAACATTACCGATCATTTTCTCACGTTTTTGCGGCGTGGTCTCGTGTTAATGGCTACGTACAGCGAACACCAGGCAGGGAACCACTCTTGTACACGGCACTTATGAAATAATCAGCGCAGGTCGATCTGGATTAAGACTCAATACACTATCACATTTGTAGCCTGGTTCAAACATCACATTCCAAGTTTTTTCTGAGCCTCTCATCACTCCAGTTAATTATCATCTTTGATAAGAAACCGACACGAAGAAGAATACATATCTTACATGTTGTCACTCAAACTCTTAAGTACTCGCGTGATGTAATCAATTAATATGAAGAATAACGCTTTATGTACCATCTGAATATTCTTAATCCTGGTGTTACTCCTCTATATTTTGACGAGGCACAGAGGTCTCTACGATTAACCTAACATGAACAATGATCGAGGAAAATGATGATAACGAAGGTGAAGGAAGATACACATTAACGATGAAAGGTCACAGTGGACACCAGAGGAAACGGTGAGGTTGGAAAGACTGTCTTCCTTATGGAAACACGTCATCAGGTGCAGACAGTTGCAGTTTCTCATCACTTGTTGGATACATCTTGTAAATCTAAACAGACAAAAAGAAAAGTAGATAGATATCCCGATGGATGATTAACCAAGAGACCGCCGGGCCAAGCTATAACGGATGTACCATCTTGTAAGGTATGACGGAGGCACGTACGCTTGAGCGCCACACCCAGGCCCACCACATGACCCACGAACATGTTACCACCCACCACACGCTCCGCCCAGGTCTACCACATGACCCACCATGCCCGAAACCCAAGTCCACCACATTGAACCACCCACGTCGTCAACAACCTCGTCCATAACAAGACCTACCAACTTGTTTCATCCAGGATCTCTACAAGACAGACCAATAGGCTACATCTCAGGCTCATCCCAAGAACCACCACAGTGTACCACATCAAACCCATCGCATAACACCATCTCATCCTCTGGGTAGATTCCGTCACCGCATCCGTAAAAGACTCACCCACAACCTCTCTCTTCCGATTTCTTCATGGCTTCTCCCTAAATTCACTGTATTCCCTTTTCCTCATATGTTTCATTCCATCTTCTCAACCCCTCATGTGCCCCTCAATATCTTCTTTTCACCCTGGTCCACTATTTCTCCTCTACCCATCAATTTCTCCCCAGAGTTGCCCCTTTCTGAGCCCATCCATACCTAAAATTTCCTCCTTACAAGCCATCGTCTGGCCCTCTACCTCTCTCAACTTCCCCACTAATCTCCTCACCCACCCTTATTCCCTTTCAATCCCATTTTTCTACCTTCGCCCCCAGCCTCCTCATCTACCCCCTCAACCTCCACTCTCTCTCTCTCTCTCCCCTTGGGCCTAGGGCTATTTACACTTTAATCACGACCGTATTTCAGAAGCGCCATCTTTACTGTCCCATTTTTGCAGTATTATGCCTGGTTGAGGAGGGCGGTGAGGCAGGCTCGGAACACCGGGAGACTCTTCAAGGCTTTACAATCACGGTGGGACGAACCCCTCCTGCACATTGTGGTTCGCTGCTTCGTTTCGCCTTCTACGGCACCGGAGCGGTTGTTGCCTTCCTTCAGAGTTAAGGCTCTTATTTTTCTTTGAGTTGCTTAAGCTTATTGTTTGTGTTGTGGGGGCTATTGTTGTCTACCTGTAGACAAGGTTCTTCTTGTCTATCTGTAGACAAGGTTCTTCTTGTCTATCTGTAGACAAGGTTCTTCTTGTTTTAGGAAACTTCAGAAGTTTGCAGCTGTTGTGTTAGAGATCTTGTTTTTTTTTTTTATACCAAGATCTTTTTTTAGCTGATGTCTTGGTGCCAATGCTCTTGCCTTTGTTACTGAGAATATTAGCTTCTGTTGCCAAGGTTCCTTGTATTATTGTTCCATTCTTTTTTTCATAAAAAACCTGCGATATATATTCTTTTCTTTCAAACTATTCGCCATTTCCCGTGTTAGCGAGGTAGCATTAAGAACAGAGGACTGGCCTTTGAGGGAATATCCTACCTGGCCCCCTTCTCTGTTCCTTCTTTTGGAAAGTTAAAAAAAAACGAGAGGGGAGGATTTCCAGCCCCCCGCTTCCTCCCCTTTTAGTCGCCTTCTACGACACGCAGGGAATACGTGGGAAGTATTCTTTCTCCCCTATCCCCAGGGATATATATATATATATATATATATATATATATATATATATATATATATATATATATATATATATACATATGCCCGTGTTTTGGTGTCCAGGTTATTGTTCTTTGTTAGCGAAGATCTTACGTTTTGTCAAGCTGTTTTTTCTTTTCTCTTCTTTTCTTGTTTTTGTCGTTTCTTATGAGAGGATCTTATCCTTGTGTACATACCTTGGTGCCAAGGTCCTTGTCTTTCACTCTTAAAATTGTGTTTCTTAACCAAGGCTTTTTATTTATATATTCTTGATCGTTATCTGAGAAAGAGGAAGTTAATTTCATCATTATGTTCTTCCTCTCTTAATGGTTCTCTCGTTTCCTCCTTGGATCCCTCCTTCTGTGATTATAGAGTCGAGATTTTTACCTGAAAGGCTCAGCCTAGTTCCACTTCAAGTTATCCACTTTCCAAGAAAATGATCGTACTTACTTTTGGTAATATTTCTTTTCTTATTCTCTTTGATCATTAAGTAGTTCAACGACAACATATTAGTAGCAGATAATTCTTTTTATCAGGGTCTGATCTCCATTATTAGTTACGTGCCGCCACTGAAAAACATTATATGTACATGTTATACAAGCAATGCCAGGGTGCAGAGAACAAGGAAGAAGGAAGAGAAATAAACACATAAGTCAGACAACAGACAGACGGGAGCAGTGATTTCATCAAACAGTCGTCCCTCAAGAATAGGTCTCCATTTATAGTGATGCAGAATCGCTTACACTCTGAATCTAATGATCTTCGATAACTCAAGCAGTCACAGAGAGATACCAAACATCCACTGAGCCAAAATATCACATCTAATTCTTCCTCTTTTTCTTCCCGAAAGCTTGTCTTGCCTTTACCGTATTTCTCCCACACCAAATAATCTTAAGATATACTACAACTCTATATCTACCTCCCTCAAGAACTGTCCCTCCAAGTTCCTTTAAGCTATTTCCCATACTTTCCAAATTTCCTCATCAGAAAAATCTGATCCATTTATCTCTGTCTCTTCGTAAGCCTCAACCATTTATGGTAACAAGAATCATTTTTTTCCTTGATTATTTCCTTCATCAGTTGGATCTTTTCATCTTTCCCTGTAAGATCAGGCGATCAGTTCTGCTTTTAGATAATGACCTGATACATATCTTTTTTCGTTTCATTACAACATAACTGTGTGTTCCCAATACACTCTTACAACCTCTTTCCCCAAAGATTTCTTAAATTTCCATCAGTGTCATCCTAGAATATCATATGCCTCCAAAATTTTCATTTTCCTCAGCGTTTGTTTCTGTTCCATCGCTTGCCTCTTTATTCCGTCCCGATGAACCATTTATATGTTTTTGTCATTTTTCTTCTCGCTCGCAGTGATCTCACTCTGTCCACAACAATATCGCTAAACTTCCCCAAAATATCGTTCGCTCCTGTGTATCTTTCTCTCCAGGACGAACTCAGCCTCGAACTCACAAAACTTACCGCGTCTTCTGCCAGCTTCAGCTCTGGCAAGTTTCTGCCACACGTCTTTCTTTATCTGCTACCTCTTCTGTGACTCGCGGTTGTGCCTCCCTGCCCCATGGGCATATAAGGACCCTTAATGATGACACACATTCACCATGGATGACAAAAGACAGACAGACAGTACCTACCCACGAGCAGCTACAATGAAATTTCATTACGCATGGTTGGGACGTGGAGAATCTATCTATCTACCTATCTACCTAAGATAATGTAGCGTATAAGTGCCAGGTAATTAGTGTGCTGGTTACCATCCTAACACATACGAAATTAAAGTCGCCCCGTCAGGAACCAGCAGAGAGAGAGAGAGAGAGAGAGAGAGAGAGAGAGAGAGAGAGAGAGAGAGAGAGAGAGAGAGAGAGAGAGAGAGAAGAAGAAGAAGAAGAGGAAAACCGGGCCAGAGAATCGGCGTTGAACTGTCTCCTGATGCTGTAATTCCTGGACGTGAGGTCCTCTTAAACATGTACATATACGGCTCCCAGAGAACAACTTACGAAGCTTTAAATTCAAAACGTCCTATAACTCGGTGGCCAATGGTCTTGTTTCACTGGACGAGGCCGTCTGATCGGGGAGGACCTTTACGACATCACACGGAGCCGTTCGCTCGGGAAGGAAGGACCGATGAGAGACACCTAACAAAGATATGGACACAACCTGTTTTTCCTTCCTCTTTCTGTGTTTTTCGACTCCATCTTATACGTCTATTTTTGTGGTATGTCGGTAAATTACTACTCTCAGTACCAATGAAGATACATATTCCTTTCCTTGTCTCAGTTTTGATAATGTATGGTGGTTGTATTTCCACATAAAATGGAAAAACTTGCTCTCTCTTTACCCATGTGGTACGTTTGTTAGTGAACACGCATTAATGACAAATAACCACGACAGCAAAAATTCAATAGGTAATCGATCACAAAATATACAGTATTTACATTTAGTGATACACAATCCTAAAAGGAAAAGCGTTGAATATTATCTAACAGAAAAGGAAATATTTCAAAATAGCATAGCTTGAACATTATCTTATGGCCTCATTCTAAACACAAATATAATATTTCAAGTCTAAACTATGTGAAACACAATCGATAAATCATACCTTTTACAATCTACTGATATAATCAACGAAAGATAATTAACATATTACTCAGAATGTTACGTTATATACGTTAACAATCACCTCTCCGCACGCAGTTTAACCACAAGAGTGTCATTCCAGATACCTGCATCAAATCTCCACCAAACACTGTTCTGAAACGTCGACAATCACTCTAAAACGTCTCTCCAAACAACAAATAACTACAGTGATATGTCTCCGTAACATCGCAAAAACCTTCCCAATCGATGAGTCAAGCATAGCATGAGAGATGCCTCACCATTACTGGACACATTTATCCATGATTATACAAGAAAAACTCAAGACTTATTTACTTCAAACATCACTCCAAGCGTTACGCCTCTCAGGCACCACTTCATACTTGCAAATTGTACAAGCAAAAATTTACATGAAAATCACGCCATGAGATATCACACCGTACATACCAGGATAAAGGATTTATCACCTCAAAGAAAATGTCTTATCAACACTCCAAACACATCAAATCAGTCGAAAAGCCTCGCCATCAAGCATCACTCCAACAACCTGCCAGAACCATTCCAAACATCTTGCCAGCCAATCCAAAATCCCGCCATCGCACCACCACCACCACCAAACACCACGACAGGTAATGCTCCATACCACTCCAGACATCTCGAGAAAAACACCCCTCCCAACACGCTTCCAAATAAAACTCCAAATCAGGGAGCATTCAAGGCGAACTCCTTGTGGTCTTCGCTTCATCAAAGAACCCAGCCATCAAGAGCAGCTCTAACTATCCTTTAATATTCCACTGGAGATTGCCAAAATCGACTCCTGGGCGGGCAATATCCCCCAAAAATATGCCTTTGAAAGACTTCATTGGTATCTCCATCAGGGGTCTTTCCGCCTTTAAATTGCAAGGGCTTCCCGGGGAGGTTGCCAATGACAGTCGGCTCCAGGAAGCCTTTGATGCTGCCCCATCACGGCCGCTATGTAAATTGGCAGAGCCAGTTGGATTTGACTCGAAGATTTTCGTTCGAGGAAAGAGGTACGTATATACTTTTTCCTCTTTTTTTTTCCTGTATGGGATAAGGAAGGAAATGGGGTAGAATAGTACGAGATAGAGAGAGCAAGAAAGTGAAAGATTACCTAAAATGCCCTCTCTCTCTCTCTCTCTCTCTCTCTCTCTCTCTCTCTCTCTCTCTCTCTCTCTCTCTCTCTCTCTCTCTCTATCTATCTATCTATCTATCTCTCAATAATCTTTATCCTTCTCTTATACTGTCTTACTTATCATCTCGTTTTCTCTCTTCTTTTTGTTCCTCTACGAAAAAATATCAAGTGAATGAACATCAAAGACCTTCACATTAAGACGATATTCGTAATCATCAGGGATATATATATATATATATATATATATATATATATATATATATATATATATATATATATATATATATATATATATATAACTGAATTTGTCAAATCGAATCAAAACACCAAGGTATTTGATATCTAAGGTCAGAACATAATTAACGTTCGTCGCTTAATGTCTTATTAGTTGTCTTAGGTATTTGCGTAGAACTAACTTATCTGATGCCATGATCTCTTGAAACACCTTAACCATTCTTATCTTACATGATAAGGGCTAACTATATTGAATACATAACTTACAAAATCTGTGAACCCGTTTTACTTGTAATATGAATCGGGCGGTTAAGCGCCACATGTGAGGCAAGAATTGCCATTTGATTATGGTAAAGCGGGTTTCCCGGCACCAGGCGGCGCCCTGTACATCAGTTTGAGGACGGAACAAAAGTGTAGCTTGCTCGCCTCTCATACTGGGAACCCATGAGTTTCCTGGGCTGTATCCTCGAACTGCACGTTACACCGGCGACCCAACAGAGTTACAGCCACTGCAAAAGTTTCAATGGACTCTCCTCCATTGCCATTTCTCGGCGAGTCATTTTAATAAGTTGAGGTAAATTGAAGACCTCTCTTTTTGGAGGTCGTGGTCTTCTTCCATGTTCCTCCTCCTCCTGCACTCCTCCTGCCTTCCTCCTTTTTTCTGTTTCCTAAATACTAGATTTAACTGCTCTTCGGGTCCAGGCTAATCATTCAAATAAGTTTCAGCCAAATCTGTTTATCGTTCGAAACATGTTTTCTAGTTTCCATTCTACGCTCGAATGTATCATTTTCTATCCCTCAACACAATAAACCTTTCGGGTTTTTTTGTTTTTTTTTCAAAAAACAGCGGAAGAGGTTTAAATCCTACCTAAGGGAGATCCTTGCCTTTGACCACAAGTCGTTCCCGTCCCTCTAACTCCCAGAGCTATGCAAATAGGGATGTATAGTCACTTGGGAATTTTTCTTATGAATCTCCGAGATTCTGGGATATCCCTTACGCCATTTGTGACATCGTCGGTTTGGCCGAGCCATTCAAATATCGGAGGAACTGGAGTATGGATATATATTATTTTTCTCCTTCAAGTAACGACGGGACGCCGTTTGGGGGGATATAAAAAAGTTATTGGTCGTGTTTGAGGGAATTTAATAGGCAACTTTCTTTTTACTGCTCGATAAAACTCGGCTTTCATTCTCATCATCCGGAACTCTCAGGATAAAATCCTCATGATTCTCTCCATGACAATTTAAAATTCCGTCTTCTGCTGCGGGGGTTGGCTCTTTCAAGCCCTGTAATATACTTTGCCGTTTCTTTCCCAATATTAGGAGAGGCTTTCTCACCGGCTGGCAGATTTGAGAGAGCAATTCAGCCGGTGACAGGATAGTGGGAGAGCGGGCTGCCCCCGCCGGCGGATGATGTGGGTACAGCCATTCCACAGCTTTTATTGAAATTTAGATTAAAGGAATGGTAGACTCATCGTCATCATATAATTCATATCCCACGTCAAGATAGAAAAAATGTCTAACATTATAAGTGACTCAGTTTTGTAAACACTAGATCTGATTAATTCTAGAAGGAAAACTTGTTCCTTTGATAAATATATATATATATATATATATATATATATATATATATATATATATATATATATATATATATATATATATACATATATATATATATATATATATATATATATATATATATATATATATATATATATATATATATATATATATATATAAGACGTAAAAGTGTTCCTGTTTTATTAAGATTTCACCATAAGGCTTAGTAATATCTACGGGCGACTGATGTTTTTACTGTAATAGTGAATCATCACACATACTTGTGTGTAAGCATTTACCAAATAGATTATCTTAATCTCGATTTCTTTGATCAATCTGAACACATGCATTAATGCCTTCTTCACACGGGGTAACTTAACCACATACACATTGTACTTTACACAAACCTATCTTCAACTTTTGTCCATTGTGAAAAAAGAGAACTTGGTGTAGCTAATACAACTAGTATATCGAAGTTACTAGATGGCATTAACTTTTAAAATCACAGCCACAGTGGACCTTTAACGAGGACTCCTACTACATAAACATACATACTTCTGCATGAACAGAGGGAAGCGTGACAGGTCAAGTGTATCAGCAGGCTCTTGATCCCAGAGTGGCCAGACTAAGAGACAGGTCCAGCTGACCAGACTTACAGACCACCCCAGGCTCACACACGACAGCTTTAGAATCTCCAGGCTTGGAGAGCTCATACTCAAGAAACATTAAACCTTTTCCTCCAAAGCAAACATGTTACTCCAAGACTTACTGTAATGTACTGATTATTGCAACCACACACTTTAAGAAACTTTTCCCTTCAATAAAGCCAAAACCTTCGGAAAAATCTAAAAGCATGCTGTTTCTCTGTGGATTTTGCAGCTAATCAGACATTTTGAAGTATTTCTACCGTGACCCGGAAATTCAAAGAAGAACGTCAAAGCTTGTCGATGAAATTGTATACAAACAATCAGTAATATGTAAAAAAAAATTGGAGCGTATGAAATCCTATAAAGAAAATAAAGAAAATTCCAGACGTTTTGTAGACGAGAGAGAAGTGTATATCCCAGCATCCTTTCTGTCAAGGGAGTGTTCCACATCATTGCACTTCGATGTTCCTCTTAGTTGAGGGGATATGATAGACCATTCCCCTCGATGGTTTACATGGCCATACGATCGTTAGAGACAAGGGAGTCGACACTGTATCTAACACGACCACAGAAACCAGCCGTAGGAAAAGTGCAAAGGAGATTGCAATCCAACACTAACGTGGAGGGGAAGTGAGCGGCTGCTACCTCACTACCATTACACACACACACACACACACACACACACACACACACACACACACATACACACACACACACACATACACACACACACATACACACACACACTTTCAGGGGAGATGGGATGAGGAAGACAGATAACAACAACAAGTACAACCAGTGGTATTACTATATAAAGTTACGAAAAAAATCTAAATTCAAAACAGAGTTTGGATAAGTTAGAGCCACGTGGGAGTGAAGAAAGATGAATAATGTGATGAAAAGAGAGAGGAGAGAAGTGGGCGGTTGGAGGGAGTATAAGAAGTGTAGGAGAGGAGGAGTGTGGGGCCGTATGGATCTGGAGGGCTCCCCAAGTCGTTTCAAACAAGGGGCAAAGTAATCAGGGGGAAACAGAAAACCATAAATTTTGACGGGGGTCGAAAATAGGCTGCCTCGCTATATCATAAATTGTTGAGGCCTATTCCAGAATGGGGGCGTGTCTGGACGCCGACGCCAGCAAACCGACGTAAACTGAAAAAGGAATAAAATATTGATATATAAAACGTTGACATAAATCAGATTTGGATGTTTTATACAGGCGAATGAAGGAAGGGAACCAGTGATGAAACACTTAACGTTGCGGTCTGGGACCCAAGCCGAGCTGTGTGTACCAATAATGTGCTCAGGGTGAGGTGCGTGTATTTATAATGTACTCATGATGGGTTGTATGTATATCTGATGTACAATAGGTCCGTTAACTGCTTCAGAAATACTGGAATGTTACATAAAATTATAAGTGTGTGTGTGTGTGTGTGTCTGTGTGTGTGTGTGTGTGCGTGTGTGTGTGTGTGTGTGTGTGTGTGTGTGTGTGTGTGTGTGCGCGCGTGCGTGTCTGTAAGCCTGGAGTACAACGGCATGATCCTCCAGCAAGGCAGTATGACCCTTCATTGTAACATACCCACCCTTAGACATGACGCCGTGGCCTCTAACATAGCCCCATCGTGCTCAGGGGGTTACTTTCTTGTGTGCGAATGTGTGTCTGAAAACTCGCGTGTGTGTATTTGCAAGTCAGTTTAGCTTTTGTACTCTTCTTATCACGACAATTATCACAACCCTGTAGGACCAGTCGTAGATACAAAGGAATACAAGGCAGGATATACTAATTATGAAAAAATCCCATTCTTTTATTCTAGAATATTCAAAACACCGAACTGGCGCATCTCAAGATTGGTCAAACATTTCTTTGTAGAACTGATCATATTCAAGCGTTAATTCTCACGTTTCATGAGGTTAAGGCAATATATAGTTCAATATACACGAGGCAGAATCTATCAAGATATGAAACGTACCATTCTAAGTAGTTCACAGAAAAGGTGGATTTTATTTTTCTTATAAGATTATCTCTCGAAGGACAGTAATAGTATCTTAAATTCCATTATAAAGCAAAAAGATTAACCTGACGTCAGTATGGTGAGCTGTGTGATATGTTTTCCCAGCAAGCGACAAGTCTACTGACAATCAGTCTTCATAAGGTAGAGAAGAAATCGTCTTGTTAGCTCCCATTCTAGTTACCTATGTTATCATCCATTACCATTTTATCCAAATTGTTATTATTCAGTATCTTTTATGCATTTTTTACCTAACCTATTCTCGTGTTCTTGATGTATTCCCGTAACGTACATCAACACTTACACACTTCTGTGGAACAAAAGTTTCGCCCATGTCCCATAATGGTTACTCATTAAATTCTATGTATTTTATCATTGTGTTAGATTATTTACCATGAAGGCATTCTTTGGCTAAAGCTGCCACGGGTGTACATAGCAAAACTTTAGGAAAAAGCTTATTAGTACTTCAAGAATGTGAAGTAACAGCTGTACTACTACAACAACGAGAACGGCCAACAAAACTATATATCCCTGGGGATAGGGGAGAAAGAATACTTCCCACGTATTCCCTGCGTGTCGTAGAAGGCGACTAAAAGGGAAGGGAGCGGGGGGCTGGAAATCCTCCCCTCTCATTTTTCTTTTTCTTTTTTTCCAAAAGAAGTAACAGAGAAGTGGGTCAGGTGAGAATATTCCCTCAAAGGCCCAGTCCTCTGTTCTTAACGCTACCTCGCTATCGCGGGAAATGGCGAATAGTATGAAAGAAAGATATATATATATATATATATATATATATATATATATATATATATATATATATATATATATATATATATATATATATCAAACCACCAGAAACGGAAAATACAAAGTGTCAAGCGCTTTCGTATCATTACATCTTCAGGACTGAGCACAAATACAGAGAAGTAGAATATAATATACCAACCGTCACTGGACGGGGCAGGTGAATGGATCTGAAAAATAAAAAGGTGAGGGTATTAGGCACAGGTCACCCTCGACGACCTCACCTCTCTCAAGTTCCAAAATCACTTTAACCTAACTATATATATATATACATATATATATATATATATATATATATATATATATATATATATATATATATATATATATATATATATCTTAAACATGTCGTATATTGCGAAACATATTATGTCCTTTTGACATGTAACACGACAAAACATAACCTTACTATATTACAACACAAGAAACACAAAACGGAAGGACGCAACACAAAAGAAAATCCAATTAGTGGAAAGTATATATTGTAGGCAAGATAAAACTTTTTATACATCACATGATTAATATTATCTTGAGACCTTTGTGTTGACATGGTACCTGGTGCTTGATGCTGCTCTGATGGCGATAGTGGAGGTGATGATGGTGATAAGGATTGCTAGTGAGGAGATGGTGATTACTGAAGGTGGTAGAGATAATGAATGTGAAGATAATTGTGAGGTGGTGATGATGATGTTGCTGACTGTGGTAGTGGTGGTGATAATGCTATGTAAATTAGGCTAATGATCTGGACTTTAGTGATGATGATTGTGACGTAACATGATAGAGGATACGTAGATGTGCCGCGATGTGATGGTGATGATGATGGGGTACCATGGGGTGGTTATGGTAGCGCGTCATGATGGCTGTAGCAGAAATGATACTAATGATAGTGATGGAGGTCGAGACCAGGACAGGGGAAGCTCAAGGGCTTCCCTCCCGACTTGCTCCCTCTGACGACAACTTCTCCCTCCTCCTCCTCTTTCTTCTCCTCCATTTCTTCCTCGTCTATTTCCTCGGTTTCTTCATATAAACCATGTCTTATTTTCCTCTCTGTCTCTCCCTATTCCCAAAGATTCATTTCTTCCTACCTCCCTTCCTTCCCTCCTCCTCCTCCTCCTCAAGCACTCCCCAACTCCTCTCCCTCTCTCTCTCTCCCTCCGAGAGCCAAGCCCCCATTCGGTCCCCCAACACTTTCTGATTACCGCTGCGCACGAAGCCCCTCAAGAGATTTATTTACCTTGGAATCTTTCTCTCATTCGCACTATTCCGCTTAAGCTTCCTATTACTCTTCTTCGTACGTCCATTGCCAAGACGCTTGCAGAATTATCCTCCAAATTCCCATTGTGAACACGTCCGAGAACAACCTTGAGAAAAGTCAATTAAACATTTTCTAATAATCGCGTCGAGTGTGGTAACGTCGCCGTCCCTGGCGGCAACGTAAGGAGACAGACCTGGAGGGGTGTAGGTAGGTAGGTAGTTAAGATCGATACAGCTGACAACTGGCCTTGTGTCAAGTTGTTCAAGTGTGGAAGACACATTGTTCTGCAGGGGGCAGCCTCTTACCTATATACGAACAAACGTCCAGAATTTCAACATTTTATATAAATTTCTTTTTTTATCTAATTTCTTGCAATAAGAAATTATTCTCCTATTTCTCCTCTGTTTATAGATGAATCAATAAATCTACAGAAAACTAAGACGATTCAAATTATGTATCCACAGAAAATTTCTCATTTATGAAACTCATAAATAGTACATATAGACGTTATGCACTTAACCGCACTGAATTAAAAGATGTTGAACCATTGATCAGTTCCGCTGCTGCAGATAAAGATCTATTAGACAAACAACACAGAGGGTGAGCACACATAACTCTAAGTAATAACAAAGGGATATAAAAATTCAAAGAGCCCTGTCCTGTGTACAGCAAAAGAAGTGAAGATTTATGACTCCATCTCATGCATGGCAAGAAAATTAAATTTCAAGATCCCCCCTCTTCTGAATGACAAAAGTAAGAATTAAAACCGTCATGCAATCCCGTCATCAATAAATAAAGTGACACTCAAGTACCTCAGGCAACGGTCTCTCCTACTGTAGGTATAATATAGGTATAATATTGGTATAATGTAGGTACAATGTAGGTATAATATTGGTATAATGTAGTATAATGCTAAATATCCATCACATTTATCCAACCGTTATTCCCTTATAATCATTCATTTCATTTATCTTAGTTATCTCCACATAAACCACCCGGTAATAGCAATAATCACTCATATTTCCTATCTCTGATAAGTTCCACAATAATTCGGTAATTATTCTTTATTTCATACCTCCGCAAAAGGCAAGCTCATGAGCTGCCTAGCGACCTAAGCTTAAAAGGTTATAATGAAGAATAAATATATAAGAGAAGAGGTCAATATATGTCTAAAATTAGCCAACAGCGACGTGTTTATTGATCCGAGAACGATGCCAATAAACCCACATCGGAACACACCTCAGATATTCGGGACACTCACCTAACTCGCACTGTAGACCATTCGCCTTAATGGATCCATTTCTCTTTTAAATGGTCAAAACCTAAGAATGTGCGATCATTAAACAATCATGAGAACCTGAAATTTGGGTCTTGGGAACGTCTTGTAGGACAAAAAAATGAGATTGGTTACTATACGAAAGATGCACTGTAGTGACGGTCACTATAAGGGAGACGTACAATAGCGATGGTCAGTTCGGAGGGACATCTGGACAGGTAGGGGATTTAAGCCCTTTATGTTTCTTTTTTTTATCGCGCTTATCCGATTAGAAGCTTTTAAAAGCGACTGGAGTATTTGTTCTGACAGAGGGGTCGGTATCCACGCTGTATCAATTGCGTAATGTTGGAACCTTTCGGTAAATTTATCAAGATCGAAATATTGAATAAAACTTTATTCTCAGAACTGTAAAGGATACCACACGGCAAAGTTCATGTTTGAGAACTTTTTACCACATTGATCAAGACGGCGCGAGCCTTGAGTTCACCAGCCTGACCCTTGACTACAATGTTGCGACCCTTGAGCACGATGACAGAACTCATGGCTATGGCGACCTAGCCTCTGACCTCACTGAAAGGCTGAAGTTAATAACCAGACCATCATACCCAAGGGTTACATCGTCCTGCTTAAGGGGTCGTCGTACTATCGTGCTGCAGGATAGTACCGTTGTGTTCAAAGGGTCGTACCGTCGTTTTCATGGGTCGTACCGTCGTGATGAAGGGGCTAACGGATATACCACCCGGCCGCCAGTGAGGGTCATTTACCCGCCATGAAGGAAGGATTAACAGCTGGGTGAACTCTCTCCCAGCTGCCCACACCGGGGATCGAACTCGGGGTCAGTAGATTTATGATCATTGACGCGTAGTGATCACGACGCTACCGCCGCACGAAAACATTTTGAAACCCTTATAAAATATATACAAGAATGTCTTAACAGAATGGAATGTATAAAGCAACTAAAAAAGAAAAAAAAAAGATATTGATGGATAAGGACAACGTAATATCCCCTTTTTCTGATGGGCCTTTATCGTCTGATCTTAACAATTCTGGCCTTTTCATATCTCCCTCAGGATCTTAGGTAAGAATTAAGTTTGAATGGTGGCTGTTATGTCAAAGTATGGTGATTAATGAGGGAGTGCAAAAAGTTGGTATAGAGTTGACGCAGTGACGTCCTGTAAAGATAGAGTGGCACCAGGAAACGTTGAGATGTGCAAAGTTGACGTAGCAAAAAACTGATGAATCGATATGATACTGGCATAAGGAAATGATACATGAAGGGTTTTAATCTGATTCAATATGAAAATGAGGGAGCACTGTGATCGTGCAAGAAGGACGATGATGTAAAATATGTACAGTGAGGGAAATGATGAGGTGAGGTAAGGGTCTTGTGAGGGAAATTATGAGAGAGAGAGAGAGAGAGAGAGAGAGAGAGAGAGAGAGAGAGAGAGAGAGAGAGAGAGAGAGAGAGAGAGAGAGAGTGGAGATATCGATGTGAGACTAGGTCATCACATACAAGGATGAAACTATCGCACTTAAAAATCGCACTGTCGTGCTGAAGGATCGCACCGTCGTGCTCATCTCCTGCCCATTCCATAACCGACATTCCTGGCGTTTCTCGCGCTGTTAATTACTGGTTTACGCCATAACGAGCCTTCTGCTCTTGCTGGTACGTTGCACGCCGTAGCTGTCTACTCACGTCATCGATCAATATCAAATATAACTGTGTGAACCAGGTTGGCTGGTCAGAGCGTCTGCCTCAACTGACACAAAACAGGAGCCAGTATGATTCAGGTTTACTCTCGTCAACAATTTCTTCCCGGTTCATGAAAACAGAAATTATACCGGCGATACGTGTATGGTATTACCGGTATACCAACACCCGCCACCGGTAACTATGTAGTAAAAGAAAATGATTGAAATAAAATCATTTATCCACGAGCGTAATCCTTTCCGGTCATCAGCAGGACTCCACCGGTGCCGCACCACCACTTCTCATCCGTCATTCATCATAGCTTACAGACAGCCGTAGTTATGGTAACTAAGAGCGAGTGAATGAATGTACCTCGTGTTTCCATAAGGAAGATGTGTCAATGCACATTCCCGGATGCTTCTGCTTACCGTAACATCATCTAATAATGATTTTCCTGGGAATTAAAAAGCTTTTCTAGAATCTATAGAGCATCAATATAACTGACGTTATTCTATATATAATATAGAGAGTACATGTTAAGTAGTGATTGACTTTACGTTATACCCAGATGTCTGACGGTAATCAGTACACAAAGACCTCTTCTCCCGCACCGCCAACAAGGCTGTTTTTCAACTCCCTCCAACCTACCCTCCTCCCACAGTCACCTCTTCAATTAATAACATCACTAAGCGGCCTTATTAACTTTATAATTACGAATGGACATGAACAAAGATTTTTCAAGTATAATTCATTATGTGTTTTTGTTTCTGTCTGTCTGTACGGGTAAGTTTATATCAGATCATCTATTCAAGTGTATGGTTGCTTTGCCCGAGTCCATTTTTCATCCCTAATATAGATATATATATATATATATATATATATATATATATATATATATATATATATATATATATATATATATATATATATATATATTTGTGTGTGTGTGTGTGTGTGTGTGTGTGTGGAGGTTTTCTCGTATCTAAACCCTGGTATCAGTTCTAGGTCCAATTAAAGAACAATAGCGAGAGGAAGTATAGGAGCAATATCTCGTGTTATCACACACGCGATTCTCATCAAACACAGACAAACTTCCACCAATTTTACACCCGACTCGTTTTCCCTTTGTGGAGGATGAGGCCAAGTTATGTTTTCCGGCTACAAGGGCGGGAGAGAAGCTGGGCAGCTGGATGTTACTAGAACCCTCGTCACAAAAACATAATAGGGAGGTCTAGATAATGAGACCTTAAAATATATAGAAAATAAATCATGTTCATTTGTCACCTGGAAAGTTTAAATCAGAGGATGAGCTCTAAATTTTATGATGTAATACAGGGTTCACACAGCGTCAGTGAGTCCCTCCCAACAAAATTAGCGACGAAATTTTGCCAAAATGCAAGTTTAGCGCGTAGCTCTCCAAGGAAATCTTTAGAATAATGTCGTGTGAGATACGTCTTAGTATAAGTTTTGTGTGAGACGGAGAATGTCTGCTGCAAAATTATATGGGAACACTCGTATGTTCACGTACGTTCATGTCCTTTAAGGTTCATACATATTGTAAGAAGATTATAAGTTGAAGTGGTTCATGAACAGGGAGTTTACACAATGTACAGGGTTGGAATACCAGGTAAACCTTGTATTACTGTTTATCATTATTATCATTAGTATCATTATTATTATTATTATTAGTATTATCATTAATGTTATCATTATCATCATTATTATTATTAGTATCATTACTATTATTATTATTATTATTATTATTATTATCATTATTATTATTATTATTATTATTATTATTATTATTATCATTATCACTACTATTATCATTATTATTATTATTATTATTATTATTATTATTATTATTATTATTATCATTATTATTATTATTATTATTATTATTATTATCATTATCATTATTATCAATATCATCATCATTCTTGTTATCATATTACTACTATTATCATTAACATTACTATCATCACTATTATCATTATCATTATCATTATTATCATTATCATCATTATTATCATCATTATTACCTTAAAAGCTTAAGAACGATATGTGGTGTGAAGAGGGTTGATCATGTAATGATTTATATCTTAAAAAAGCTGTGGTAGTGAGCGCAATGTGATCATGAGTACTGCCAGGATGTGATGACATTGTTCAAACACATAGAGAGGCTAAACGTCAAGGTTGACAGAAAAGATCTACGTGTGTGATGTGGAGGAAGCAAGAGCAAGGGGGGAGACTGAGGAAGAAAGGCAAAGGTAGAGTGAAAGGAGTTGTGGGGTATCAGGTTTTGAATATTCAGGATGGTAATGGGCAATGCACTGGGAAAATATAAAAATAAAAATAGAAAATATAATAAAATATAATGAATATAATAAAATATAATTTTTTTTTTTTTTTTTTTTTTTTTTTTTTTTTGTCGCTGTCTCCCGCGTTTGCGAGGTAGCGCAAGGAAACAGACGAAAGAAATGGCCCAACCCCCCCCATACACATGTACATACACACGTCCACACACGGAAATATACATACCTACAGAGCTTTCCATGGTTTACCCCGGACGCTTCACATGCCTTGATTCAATCCACTGACAGCACGTCAACCCCTGTATACCACATCGCTCCAATTCACTCTATTCCTTGCCCTCCTTTCACCCTCCTGCATGTTCAGGCCCCGATCACACAAAATCCTTTTCACTCCATCTTTCCACCTCCAATTTGGTCTCCCTCTTCTCCTCGTTCCCTCCACCTCCGACACATATATCCTCTTGGTCAATCTTTCCTCACTCATTCTCTCCATGTGCCCAAACCATTTCAAAACACCCTCTTCTGCTCTCTCAACCACGCTCTTTTTATTTCCACACATCTCTCTTACCCTTACGTTACTTACTCGATCAAACCACCTCACACCACACATTGTCCTCAAACATCTCATTTCCAGCACATCCATCCTCCTGCGCACAACTCTATCCATAGCCCACGCCTCGCAACCATACAACATTGTTGGAACTACTATTCCTTCAAACATACCCATTTTTGCTTTCCGGGATAATGTTCTCGACTTCCACACATTTTTCAAGGCTCCCAAAATTTTTGCCCCCTCCCCCACCCTATGATCCACTTCCGCTTCCATGGTTCCATCCGCTGACAGATCCACTCCCAGATATCTAAAACACTTCACTTCCTCCAGTTTTTCACCATTCAAACTCACCTCCCAATTGACTTGACCCTCAACCCTACTGTACCTAATAACCTTGCTCTTATTCACATTTAATTATATAAAATATAATTAAATATATCAAAATAAAAAATGTAAAAAATATATAAAGATAAAATTCCATCGACTTGGTATATGTGAGGAAACATATGCTATAGGCTACACAATACGATTATCACAACTGATATTCAACCCAAAACCTGACGTTCATCTCTTGAAGCAACTTTATATAACCTTACCACAGCGACAGCGTCTTTCTCTCTCTCTCTCTCTCTCTCTCTCTCTCTCTCTCTCTCTCTCTCTCTCTCTCTCTCTCTGGCTATTTATTCCATCCTGATGAAAACAGGGCGCCGCAGCGGTAAGTACAGTGCTATACCACCATCCTTGCTTAGTGTCAGTTGGCCAAGTATAAACCACGGGCAAGTCGACCTCACGAGAGCAAGGGGTCCGCCCCCCACTCACTACCCCCGTTCCTCTTCAACGTGTCCCAGGAAAGACAGGGACAAATTAAAGCCCAAGTTGGCGCTGGATCAAACAAAACTTGTGCCCGGAACAATTATCAACCCGGCATATTGCTCTTGAGATTAAACGCTAAACTGCCCAGATTTTCTCAATAGTCTAATGAAAGTTTGGAAATAATAAAAGTTTTTAGGATATGAAATAACTTCTAGCCTTGTGAGTGGGGAGATGATAAGGGCTTCTTCTCTTCCGGTGGAAAGACAATTGTGTAGGTGGTGGCAGAGGAGGGGGCGAGGGGGAAGGGCAGCTGGTGGTGCAAGGGACGAGGGAGAAGTTGAGCAATATGTGGGTAGCTGGTGAGAGGGAGACGATGGTTGAGCGAAAGACGAATGACCACTGAGCAGAAAGAGGAAAAGAGGTGGAGGAACTATGCCGGGTTGTAAGAAGAGAGGAATAAGGAAAAAAAGACGGAAGAGGAGTAAAGTAGAACAGGAGAGGTGGAGTTCAGATAAAGCAAGAGCTGAAGGACGAAAAATGAAGGTGGTTTGTTAAGGTGATGTGTGTGGAGGCCATGTGTACGTCGGGAGGTGTGTAGAGGCCATGTGTACGTCAGGAGGTGTGTGGAGGCCATGTTGTATTTCGATAAGTGTATGAAGGCTGTGTGTAAATTGTAGAGGTGTGTGGAAACTCCATGTATGTTGGGAGGTATGTGGAGGTCTTTCTGTCCAGCATGGAAGAGAGAAGCCTAATGGATGACTTGACCCTATTTTCAAAACCTTTAAACTAGACTGATGACCTCAATCAGAGGTTTTGATATGAAATCAATTAAGAAATATGGCAAAATCTTTGAGACTTTTTCTTATAGTATAAAAGTATTGGACAAATGGAATATACTGAATGATGAAACTATGATTATATATAGCATAAAGAAGCTTAAAAAACTGTGTGCTGGTACGCTTGACAGACCACTTGAAATGTTGATTACTGTTCCTATGAAAAAGTTGAGGACCAGGGAAATACAGAGACCAAATATAACATCTTGGTCAAAAAACTTTTACATCACAGGTATATTTTACCTTAACTGTGCCTGAACACGTTCTCAGAAATGAACAGTAGTTTTGCTGAAACGCGATGTTTCTCAATGTATAACAGGATGAAATACATGACGAAAACAAAAGGCTTTACTTAATCTTCCACTGTTCAAGAGATGTTACCCGTTTTTTTCATAGTTTTCGGTTATAATACTGTAATATTACAATGATATTCTATTCATATCGGCTTGATATAATACATTCACGGAAATGTAATATTTTTACTGAAATGACGTACGTATTACGGTGGAAAGTGGGAAAGAATTATGAAAACAATCGACTTTCGCTTTCTTTCGTTGTTTAATAGATGTTACCGCAATCGCTTTTCCAATGATTTTCAGTTAAGATATTGTTGTATTACAATAATATTGTATCCTAATTGACTTGAATATATACTTGATGGAAAAATGCAATATTTTTGTTCAAACTACCCGCGTTTCAGTGTAAAGTGCTGTATTAATAATGGTAAACAATATGCCTTCGGCGTCAGTGATTCAGGCTCAGCGAACCTCAGTTTATAGGAAGTAAAGTTTTAATTTTAGTGAGGTTTTTCTGAAATGAGTTTTTGATGCCATAAAATATGGTGCTTTATTACTCTACTTTGTTGTTCCACTACCCTTAAAAACTTGGGTCAACCTATACACGAAGCATATAAATCAATGATTTCTTGGCCAAACATCAAGGGTCGACCTATACACGAGGTAAATCTTTAGACGAGCATATACGTTATATTCTTTATTTATAGTAGCCTATACCATGTACACTCAGATCGGATAGCTATGTGGACACAAAACTTAGCTGGTGCTGTCATGTTTCTGGAAAATAATAACCAAGACAATAAGAGTAGAAACACAATTTCAACGTATGGTAATATTGAATACTGGTAAGGAAAGGTCGATGCAAAGGCATAGCATTCACGACAAAGGCTTTGCCGTATCACCTAGACGGTAGGTGCTTTTCGAATCGTTTTCATTTAAAGGTAGAGACCGTGCTTTTGGCTAAGCTGTAGCCCAGTGTTTCTGACGAGTGTGGTCTGTAGAATACTAGAAAAGATGTTCAGAAATCAAGTAGATTTGTAAAGGGCAGACTACCTAAGTAGAAAAATACGGATTCAAGAGCTTTTTACTCTTCTGTAAAAAAGTGATCTGATTTAAACAAAAGAGATAGAGAGCGGTTGACTGAGTATCTGGCTGTCACAAAGCGCTTCACAATTTTTCACAAAAAAAGGCTTGAAAAGAAAGGCAGACATGAGAGGAAACTCCTTCGATGGACAGAAAAATTACCTTAGAGGAATGGAATAAAGAGCGTAATGCAAAACAGTTACCAATAAATGATATTCGTAATCCTATTACTAAACTATACCCGTAAACTGAAACTCTTTATTCATATAAATAAAACAAGATTTACAAGCTCGAAGGCATTTATAATAAGCTTATTTTAAAAACTCAAAACATTTAAACAAACCATAAAAGTGTTGGTGGTAAAATAGGCACCAATGGAGACTGGAATGATCAACATAATTACATGAAACAAAGCAGCAAGGAAGGACACACCTACACCTACCCCGGCTACAGACGAATAAAATGAAGCAAGGAAGACCCAAGAGGACGACATCGGGCTTCTGCCAGAGTAACAAGGATTGTCCTGATGGTGATACACGTTCTACTACAAGAAACAGTTAAGGAAAACGATTAGTTACACATACATTATAAGGTTGTTTTGGCATTACTCAAATTATACAGACCAACTGGATACATACATATGTACAAACACAACCAAAACCCAAATTCACAGACACAGAAACAAACTCCTCTCTCTCTCTCTCTCTCTCTCTCTCTCTCTCTCTCTCTCTCTCTCTCTCTCTCTCTCTCTCTCAGAAATTGGACTTCCCGTCTGTATAACCAAACAACCCAATTACGAGAACTCGTCAGATGGAGTGATTAAAACCAAGTTCCTCCCACGATGGATAAAGAGCCTCCTCCCTCCCTCCCTCCCTCCTTCCTACCTTTGACGATTCGACCATCTCCACATCAGCCATCCAACCACAAGACTCAATTTCCAAGTGTGGCATTGATTAAACCACTGGACGCTTTGAAGTGTATAGCAGCTTTTTATGTGAGAGCCGGTGTGGGCGGGCGGCCAGTTAAGATGGAAGGCCAGCGAGCAAGTTCGATGGTAAGTTGAAGGAATAGTTGAGATGGAAAGCTAGCGAGCAAGTTGGCCGGTAAGTTGAAGGACTTTCATCGTTTGTGTCTCTATGTATTTTTGCCCCGAATTGACTCCTGTCCAATTCCGATGGAAGACATAGTAGTGTGGAGCTGTAACGAAGAAAATGGGCTGCCTGTCTGGCGAACACGGTCTGGGGAGAGAGAGAGAGAGAGAGAGAGAGAGAGAGAGAGAGAGAGAGAGAGAGAGAGAGAGAGAGAGAGAGAGAGAGAGAGAGAGAGAGAGAGAGTACTTACTACCTTATTTACATCGTATCTAATAGATCACGGAACTTTTCTTCTTTGTCCCAGTCACAGGGGAAGTGGCTTCGCATACAGTCCATGACCTATTGTATAAGAAACTTAAGAATTTCATTTTCCGTTTCCTTTCGACTCGTCTCTTGACCCCTCGAATACAGTGACATGTCCCTTCAAGGGCCAAGAGCTAGAACAAACCATCATACCCAACGGGTCGCAGCGTCCTCTTCAAAGGTCGTATCATCGTGATCAAGTTTCATATCGTCGTGTTCAATGGTCCTTCCGTCGTGCTCAAGTGTCGAATAGTCGTTCTACAGGGTCGTATTGTCGTTCTTAATAGTCATATCGTGGTGCTTACAGGTCGTGCTGTCGTGCTCAAGGGTCATATTGTTATGATCAAACTTTTAAACAATATAACACATGGAAAAGTTTTGTTTTAAACCATGCTCTTCATATTAACCAGAAAATGGAAAATCACTTTGATCTAATTCTACCTTTATCCAATCTTCTCTCAGCTAAACTAATTGTTACAACTGATTAACTGATTATCATCCACTCATGAGGGGAACATAATCACGTAAGATTTAGATTAAGTAACAATCACTCCCTAGTTATCAGTACGAAGTAACCAATAAAACGTGTTACAAATTATTGCCCATTTGTTCACAAGAGATGATTACCAGTAGTTTAATTAGTTCCTATACTGTTCACTAAACATATCATTTCATACAACGGTGCCATCCATATTTTCTTTATGGTACGAAGCAATATCAGAACCACATATATACCAGTCTCGTATATATCAAAATAAAGTTATATTATCTTTGCATTCTGTAGTTAGTGTCAAGAAATTCTTTCCTAATACATCTCTTCACCCTCCCAAAAGTCAAACCAGCCAAAGTGAAATCAAAATTACAGTCAGCTACTCGTCGCCAAGTTGCATACATAAATTCTCTGTCAAGCTAATCTTTTGTTTTGATTTCTGGGTTAGAGACGCGCCAGCTTGACTAAGCAGCAGACCTCGCCGAGCTACATCAATATTATTCCAGAGGTCGGCGGCGTGACCTTCTCAAGACAAATTCTCTTCGTTAATATCACACAGCGACCAGAGACCATATCGAGTCTTTTCTTCTGTGTGTCGATAATTCTGACGATCTTTTTTCTTTCATACTTATTTCGCAGACTATAATTCAGATCCTGTTCTGTGGAGTTTCTTCGTCAGGTTATGTCTGCAAGTTTTCTTTTTCTTTTTCATAAACTATTTCAGTAAGTTGGGATATCTTTCAAGTATCTGGGGTAGACCATTGTTACCGTTGAAGGATTTACATATATCTTGCAATGTCTGGTATGAATTATCTCTTGACTAACTGATTGTACAATAGTCTAGTGCATATTGTTGAAGGGTATGAGCATAGCTATGCTGGCAACGCTCACATTCAGACTGTTGAGCACCAACGGAAGATGTACATCCCATGAACATATAGCCTGAGCAGAGTAACAACATCAAGCTGTGTACTGAGCCTCTTAATCATATGCATATATGTATGTTCTTGCATGATACTATGGTGATAGATGGATCTTTTTTTTCTTTCAGTTGCTTTCAGGCTGTTTTCTGGTAGAATCGGATGATAATCGATTACATCCTTCGAGGACGTAAGTGTTTGTTAATTAAACATCCTTTTTGGTGCATTCTGAGCCCCGTATGTGAAGCAATCCATAGAAACTGGAGTTTAATACTCATCATGGGCGATTTTGTAATAATTGAGTCGCACTACAGACACAAGAGGATCACAGATTACAGGCTTACTGTAGGAGGTTTACACAGTGAGCAGAGATCGCCACTCACAGTCAGACAAGCTATCCTTGAGCAATTAACATTGTTAAGAACATTAAGAACAGCAAATAGTCCAATTATATACTGATTCTGACAACCTGATTTTGTCAATAACCATCAACACTTGTTATAGCAACAGTATTACTAGCAGCACCCCTGGTGTGTTGTAGTAACCTATATATACATATAATTCTATATATACCTATATATGCATAACTGGTTGAGTGCAAATGAAGCCGTTGTTCATTTGTTCCTCGAGCAACCTTACGTAGGTGAAAGAAGCAGTTAGGTATAGAAAATATTATCATAATATCAATAATCTTTACTATCACTGTAACTATGCTGTTATTATCATTATCATTAATATTATCATGATCATCATTGTCATTATCGTTAATATCATCATAATCATTAGTATCTTTGTCATTATCACACATAATAGTAGTAGTAGTAGTATTACTATTTATACAACACACCCGTGCATGTGTATATGCTCACAACACATCCCAGCTACGGGAAGTGAGTCTGTCCATGAGTCAGGAGGAAGGAGTCTTCATCCTTCATCACAACAAATACTGGAACTATACCAGTCTATCGCTGGCGGGTTTTGGCAGGACCTTGTGTTTCAGACCGCCTCATAATCGTCACTATTAGTAATCGGTTTCCGATCCTGCATTCTGACACAGTGCCCTTTGATCTACAATTCCTTTGTGGAACCGATATCACCGATATCCCTCAGAAATCGCAAGGAAAAGCCGAAAAATAAACTAGAAACTGTTAAGATTATCATGAAGCAATTGGCTATATAGAAAGAAAATGGAGGCAAGTCTATTGGTTCTTGAATGGTTACTCATGTGGTGATTATTGATCCACGCAAACCTGCACTCATATTCCTCTACTGAGGTCGTTAAGTCAGTTTGCGAAATGAATATTGAACGGAAATGCAATTTGCTAATACAGGTCACTTTGAATTATTGCTGGTACACTGTGTTTGTGCGCACCATCCTCCATTAATCATTAACACTATTAAGATATATATATATATATATATATATATATATATATATATATATATATATATATATATATATATATATATATTTTTTTTTTTTTTTTTTTTCATACTATTCGCCATTTCCCGCGATAGCGAGGTAGCGTTAAGAACAGAGGACTGGGCCTTTGAGGGAATACCCTCACCTGGCCCCCTTCTCTGTTCCTTCTTTTGGAAAATTAAAATAAAAAAATGAGAGGGGAGGATTTCCAGCCCCCCGCTCCCTTCCCTTTTAGTCGCCTTCTACGACACGCAGGGAATACGTGGGAAGTATTCTTTCTCCCCTATCCCCAGGGATAATATATATATATATATATATATATATATATATATATATATATATATATATATATATATATATATATATAGAGAGAGAGAGAGAGAGAGAGAGAGAGAGAGAGAGAGAGAAAGTACTGATTTACAAATGTGAGTGATGTTGGTTGATTGAGGAAGGCGTTACGATCCTTGGGAATGAAAGTTTGACTTTTATGGTCCTCGGCGGATCAACATACCCAAGGATCGTACCGTCGTGTTTGAGGGTCCTTCCGTCGTGTTAATGGGGGTTTTATAGTTGTGCTCAGGATTGAACCTTCGTGCTCATGGGTCACATCGTCGTGCCCATGGGATTAAGATATCTGTCGAAGAAATTTAACAGAAGTACAACAAAACATCAACACAACTAACACTGTGTCTATTTCTCCATGGGTCTCACAGTTACTGTCCTGCTCATGGAGTTTCCCTGAAAAAGAGGCAAACTTCATGCTGTCTTTATTCCTTTCAACTTCCCTCAGCTGGCCTGTATCATCACCACAATGTCGCCCGTCAGTTCGAGTTTTATTGTGATGCATCAAAATCAATCCTCCTACTGGAAGGTGAAGGAGTACCTCTGTCCTCACCGTGGATGATACAAACAAGAGACCGATACATCTCTGTCCTACAAGACAAGCCCCTTTCTTTATTTCTCTATTAACTATAAAATACCTAAGAAAATAAACGTAAATGAAGTATCAAAAGAATGGCTTTTCGGTAAACCGTGACGACAGGATCCACAAATATCACATCTCAGACTCTACCAAACTAATAATCACTTTGACAGAACTACTACTGAAGTGTATCATCAAATAATAAAACACGTCAACAGTCAATGATATAAAGCCATCACGCTCCCTCTCCAACGCCTAGCCCTTTCAGACCTTGAGTAATCCGCTCTCTGATTCGTTCTTCTGGTTAATTTAACTATCACATTTCACTTTAAAACCCAAACGCGCCACCTACATCTCCCGCCTCCCCTCACTGTGCCACACCCCACTCTCCCCTCAGCTCCAGCCTTCCCTTCGTCCTGATTCGTTCCCCGCATCTCCCCTCTCAGCCTCCGGCGAATGAAAACAAAGCTCAGTTTGCAGGGACCATTTTGTGTTTTAAAATGCAAAGTGTCTTTTTTAAAACTCCTCCCCTAAAGTCTTACGAGCGCACGGGAGTGAAGCTGATTGGCCGGCATCCTAACAGTTGTCGCTTAGTGCTTAAAATTTATGACCTCGACATTTAGATTCTCTTTATAGTAGTACTTTGTGAATAGACCCGTTTATCAACTGTATATCACACCACTTTTTAAGGCTTACTGCAATTTGAGAGTAACGATTCAGGGGAATATGGGTATGAAGAAGATTTAAAGATAAGAGTTTCAGGAATATCCACGCACGCATCTCATAAAGTCAATAGGAAAGTTCAGTCTTGCTAATCTGGTTGCCTAGCTACCCAGCCTCCCAGGCCCAGGTTCCCAGCCTCCCTAGGCCTGACGTCACCTGATACTACCTGGTCTGGCAGTGACCCTTTGTCTCTTTGTGTGTCAAGCTGGATGTCTCTTAGATGTCGAATCTCTCTCTCTCTCTCTCTCTCTCTCTCTCTCTCTCTCTCTCTCTCTCTCTCTCTCTCTCTCTCTCTCTCTGTTCAAAATGCTGCGACTTTACAAGTGGTGCGTTTATCCACATTCCACTCTTTTCTGTATATGATTCTTGATGTAACTCCACAGACAGCAGCAGTAATTGTCACGGAAGATCACTAGTCCAGCGTGTCAGGGAAGATCAACCCTTGACTGACACTATTATCAGGAGTCGCAGAAATACTATCGACTCTCAGCAACAGATCGTGCCCATGCTGAGCACACCAGCTGTTACGCATATCAGAAATCTGGTTTTGGCGTATTATACGTGACATCTGAAGATATAAAGTGAGGGAGTGAGTCCTTCCCTTGTCTATTCATGGTGCTACCTCAATATCGCGGGAAACGGCTAATATGTACAATAATGAAAGGGAATTACAGAAAAAGTAAACACACACACACACACACACACACACACACACACACACACACACACACACACACACACACACACACATCATTCCTTAACCATCCTTAGCTACCCATAGATATATATATATATATATATATATATATATATATATATATATATATATATATATATATATATATGATGATGATACAGCGCTGGTGGCTGGTTCATGTAAGAAACTGCAGAAGCTGGTGACTGAGTTTGGTAAAGTGTGTGGAAGAAGAAAGTTAAGAGTAAATGTGAATAGGAGCAAGGTTATTAGGTACAGTAGGGTTGAGGGTCAAGTCAATTGGGAGGTAAGTTTGAATGGAGAAAAGCTGGAGGAAGTGAAGTGTTTTAGATATCTGGGAGTGGATCTGGCAGCGGATGGAACCATGGAAGCGGAAGTGAATCATAGGGTGGGGGAGGGGGCGAAAATTCTGGGAGCCTTGAAGAATGTTTGGAAGTCGAGAACATTATCTCGGAAAGCAAAAATGGGTATGTTTGAAGGAATAGTGGTTCCAACAATATTGTATGGTTGCGAGGCGTGGGCTATGGATAGAGTTGTGCGCAGGAGGGTAGATGTGCTGGAAATGAGATGTTTGAGGACAATATGTGGTGTGAGGTGGTTTGATCGAGTAAGTAATGTAAGGGTGAGAGAGATGTGTGGAAATAAAAAGAGTGTGGTTGAGAGAGCAGAAGAGGGTGTTTTGAAATGGTTTGGTCACATGGAGAGAATGAGTGGGGAAAGATTGACCATGAGGATATATGTGTCAGAGGTGGAGGGAACGAGGAGGAGTGGGAGACCAAATTGGAGGTGGAAAGATGGAGTGAAAATGATTTTGAGTGATCGGGGCCTGAACATGCAGGACGGTGAAAGGCGTGCAAGGAATAGAGTGCAGTGGAACGATGTGGTATACCGGGGTCGACGTGCTGTCAATGGATTGAACCAGGGCATGTGAAGCGTCTGGGGTAAACCATGCAAACACAGTGTGTGGGGCCTGGATGTGGAAAGGGAGCTGTGGTTTCGGTGCATTATTACATGACAGCTAGAGACTGAGTGTGAACGAATGGGGCCTTTGGTGTTTTTCCTAGCGCTACCTCGCACACATGAGGGGAGAGGGGGTTGTTATTCCATGTGTGGCGAGGTGGCGATGGGAACAAATAAAGGCAGACAGTATGAATTATGTACATGTGTATATATGTATATGTCTGTGTGTGTGTATATATGTGTACATTGAGATGTATAGGTATGTATATTGTGCGTGTGTGGACATGTATGTATATACATGTGTATGTGGGCGGGTTGGGCCATTCTTTCGTCTGTTTCCTTGCGCTACCTCGCTAACGCGGGAGACAGCGATAAAGCAAAATAAATAAAAATAAATAAATATATATATATTCTAAGGATAAAATTTCCCACTGCAGTTGCGTTTTAAAAGATGTTACCAGACCAACTGCTTCTAGCCACTGACCATGACGGTCAAATATCAAACATGCGTAAATGACGAGTTGTGTGTTCCTTTCTGTCTTACTTAGTCTTAGAATGATTTGCTTTGTTATGATTTTTGTTGAATTCGTAAAAATATTATGTAAATATTGAAACCATAGTTGTTATGCTAGAAAATAAGCGAATGGAGAAAACAATTAATATAAAACTTTCGAAAAAATAATCTTTACTAAAGGTGTTTCATGAATTGTGAAAGAAGAGACGAGGTCCACGAGTGTAGTTACTCACACATACAGTGAGAGTGGGGGGAGGGGTGGTAACCATGAGCAAAAGACCATGATGGCCTGCAGCGTGGTGAGGAAAATATCATAAACCAAACCCAGGAGTTGTTGACTAGCATAAGCTATTCAAACGGAAAGAAAAGATCTTGCGCAACGAATCGTCTTGGTTTCCATGAGAGATTAACCAACATCCCAGGAAAAAGGGATGTATGAGTGACCTATGTATTCCCAGACTACCAGATGGCTACGGATAGTGTCTCTTATGGAAAACTAATAATATATATATATATATATATATATATATATATATATATATATATATATATATCATATAAAAATCTTTTAAGAAAAACTGTTCAGGTTATGGAAGACTTACAATCAGTTTTCCAAATATAGAACCCTCAACCTGTGTCACTTGAGGTTTTTAATAATCAAGTTGAGGATTCCTCTTAATATCAGTATATCGCTTTAAAAAGGCGAATCATGCTCTAGATTTTACCCAGAAGTTCGCCTCTATCGCATCCTGGCAAACGGCTGAATCATGACGGTGTGTTGGTTTCCTGCTTTATAGCACTGTTGTTTCACTTTCTTGCTTGTTGTCACTTTAGAAACACAAGTGCTTTGTTGTCAGTGTAGACTGAGGTAAAACTGCATTATAGTCACTTTAGAAATAAACTATTTAGCCATTTCCTTTGATTGTAGGTTAATGACCCACTCATTCAACCGTCCATTCACTCACCTAGCCATGCAACGCTAACCTACCCACACATTCATTTAACAAACCACTTTCCTCGTGTATCTGAAGAATTACCCATCCACCCATGTACTCATCAACCCTCTCATTTACCCACTGATCTACAAGTACATACCTGTCCCTGTATTCATCAACTTACTGCATCATATCCAGGTATCCATGATAAAACAGGTACCCACACATCATGGGGCTATCATCAAAATAAGTCACCCATGTTTTTCTCACTCATGAGCAAGTTCCAGTAGCGAGTTAGGAATAGCAGCTTACCTTTCCAGGAAACTCAGCTAAGCTGCCAAACAAGGCACTGCCGTAGAAAAATTAATGATACTTATTTCTTACCAAAGAAAATTCTGTATATAGAAGTCTGAACTCTCACAAAATCCTACTCCCAGCTTCTAGTGAAGACCCATTACCCTTCTGCCTTTCCCCATTAGAAAGATGCTCATTCTTGGATATAGTGACAACTTTTGACACATAGACCAAATTATCATTCTTTTAATACACATCATCCACAGCTCAAGAAATTCCATTGCATTAACCATTAACTCTCTCCCATGTTCTCTTTTCTCTATACACTTATTCACTTCCCACTTATAGCACTAGCTATAGCCATTTTCATCAAAACATTAAACCACTAAAGTATCACCTCATCACTGAATTCTCCTGCCTCTCTCGTACTGTCAAGACTCTCCACTTCTCCCCCACGATTAACTCACTGTGTTACCAGTTCTCAATCCATCCACGGAAGCTCTCTCTATCTTAAGCATCAACTCCAGCACTGCTCCTCCGCCACATCAACCCGAAAAAGCTCCTCTCCTATCTATCACCTTCCTCTCCCCATCTACCTCCACCATGAAGGTCCATCTACAAACCTCCATCTCCCTCTCCAACCCTCCACCACCTCCCCCAACCCCCCTGTCTCCACTACACTCTCCAACACGAGAGTTACCGTCACCTTTCACCCCCGCACCACTATTCAAATTAGTTCTTATTATTCACGTTTCCCTCCGCTCGTAAAAGTGAGAGAAAAAAAATGTCTTTATTGTTGAAGATTTTCGGAAAGTTGGGAACTGGGGGAGGAGAGAGAATGGACAAATTATGAGAGGACTCACACCCAAACTCTTTATAACAAACATGATTCCACTGAATAGATTTCAGAATAAAACTCAGTAATCAAGTAATAAGAGCACTATACTGAAAAATCTTGTCCATAAACACAAGACTATTTACGTGACCATACACACACACACACACACACACACACACACACACACACGCACACACACACACACACACACATATATATATATATATATATATATATATATATATATATATATATATATATATATATATATATATATATATATATATATATAGATAGATAGATAGATAGATAGATAGATAGATAGATAGATAGATAGATAGATAATTTACGTTCTTACATATACTGGAGAGACTATGCCCGCTTTTTGAGAGAACATGTTCAGAAGTACATTTCTGTGTTCCTGAGTATTATTCTTTATTGAAATTATGTGGTGGTTGACAAAGGTCTGGGGAGCTGACTAAAGGTTTATGGTTCTTCCCCCTACCCATGAGGCAAGCCAGCCAACCAGTCACGGTGGCCACTCTGCTCCCTCGCTCACGACCTAACTAACCATGTCACACGCGACAAAGCCATACTCTAACCATGGTACAAACGGCAAAGCCACACACTAACTATGTAACATCAACAAAGAAGACGACAAACAGGAAATAGTAATATATGAGAAAGAACACTGAGAATCTTGATTTTCATGATAAAAAAAAATTGATCTTACGACAGTCACGCAAAATTTAGCAAATGATATTTGTAAGGAGGCATTAAGGAAGTAAGTTATCATTAATGCTCATATGTAAGAGAAAGTTTGATCACTGGAAGATATTTTAAAGGGATCTTCTCAGTGGAACAACGTTGATACAATGATACGGAATAGGGTAAGATGCTAGCAGGGAGTGACACAAAGAATTTAAAGCTGAAGGAATAAAATGTTCAGGGCTAAAGATGTATATTTAAAAGATAAGATTTCGTTTTAGTTAGCCACTAGGACTGTGGTTCATTGGTAAATATTACTTCACGTATTAAGTATCGGCTAAGTGGTCAACATCTACGCAAACTGTGTAATATCTCCATCTACGCAAGTAGGGCAAGTGAGCATAATATATCTTGTAAAGGCCTTCAACACCCACCTACCCTCTATCTCATATCCCATCCCAGATCTTAGCCTCGGAATTGGAGCAGGAAATAAATCTCAATTGGTAGATTTCCTTGTGGAGAGGATACCGAAGCACCACAGACGTACGTACAGATTGGTTAAAAGGCTAAATGTATATCATATCAACCTATGGAACCAGTGAACGTCCTCTGTTCAAACCAATGCAGCGTTCAGGATAGAGTGACTGGTTAGGTTGGTTTGCTGGACGAGTCCTATAGCATGTCACAAAGGTCTATGAAACGTAGCCTATTTTCAACTGACAGCTTCTTTAACACAAGCAACATAAAATCTCTGACAATGGTAAGTTATCCAGGTTGATCCCCATTTTCCTCTTTTCTCTTGCACATATTACGAGCAGGAAAGAGTATTCAAAAGATAAATCTCTCTAATCCCTTGAACAACGGCGGTATGACTCTTGAGTACGGTTGCTTCGCCTATGACCTGATCTGATGAGGTCAGGTCAAAGAACACATCATACCCAATGGTTGTATCGCCGTGCTCATGGGTCTTACTAGCTTCACGGAATCCTCGTCAACTCGTCAGGGAAGAACAACAACTGCAGGTACTGGGGTACAACTGCAGGTCCTGGGGTACACAACTGCTGGTCCTAGGGTACAACAACTGCTGGTCCTGGGGATCAACTGTTCGTCGCCGGTGTCTGGGAGAGAACAAGAACACTCGTGGCCAGCACAGACATTCCAGCCGTGCTCCCATATTACCATTGTACTGTTTATGGCCGGGCGGGGCGCCCCCTTCACAAACGACACGACGGTCTGTCATTTTGGGTCATAACGCTGTATTTTAATTCAGGAGGGAGAGGGGAGGGGATGGATGTGGGAAGGAATGGATAGAGGGGGGTTGTGGGAGGGGGAATACGACCATGTCACTTCAGTTCCCCTTCCCATACCATTAATAGGTCGTCTGTTCAAAATCCTAGGCCGCTCCTCCTCTTCCTCTCCCACTGCCTCCTCGTTCATCCTATATTTCCACTGTATCTTCCCCTCCTCCCTCCCTCCACACCCCTCCTCTCATTCTCCCTTCCCTACTGTCGACCCTCTCTCTCTCCCCTCTTGGGTAAAATCCACCCACGCACATCTAGATCGATTCTCGGAATGGCAAACGTTACACACACCAAGTGACATTTGATTTTTTTGCTCTTTCCAATCTCCACCAAAAAGACATAAGTGAATTCATATCAGGCTTTGTGATTCGCGTTTTTTGTGTATCTTATATACATTTACTCGGAAAGAACAGCTTACTATAGTAACTGGATCAGTTATTCCCCTGGCCTAGTTAAGACTAATTACGACAGTCTTTGATACAGAAATATGTCATTGATAATCATAAAGGGAATAATCGACATGATGTGATATGTTTTCCTGTGAGACTTAAGAGTCATGGTAAAAGGATGGGATGTCACACCTGCCGAATTAAACAACAGCAAAGACGAGCTCACAGCCCCACGATGCCTCGAGGCTGCTGCTTCCGCCTCGTCACGAGGCAACCATCACCACGCTAATCCTCTACCAAGTCTCCACCACAACAAGCCACCACCACAACATATTCAACTCTCCCTAGACCTCCACCACACATCCATTCGCCGCCAAACCTCCATCACAACCTACCACCACACAATCTCTTCCTTCAGGACCTCTATCGCCCACTTTCTTTCTTTCTCTAGTGTCTACGTCATGTCACTGTCTCTTAGGGCCCTCATCTCTACCATCTCACTCCCTCCTCCAGGAGACGCCATCACCCTAACCCCGATAATCACACTTATTCTCCTAGGCTCCATAATGTTATATCCCATTCTCTAAGGCCCGCAAAAATATCTTCCTCATGCCCCTCCTACAGAGTCCCTACCTCGAGGTTTAGACTACAAAAACCACCAAAGTCACCACTCCTATAGATCCTTACAACTCAACCCTCCCCATTCACCACGTACATCCCTCACCATATCGTTAAACCCCACCCAATCCCAAAGCCTCTCACTATGACACCGTTCATCACAGTCCTCGCCATAACTACATCCCTTCCCAAGGGAACTCTAACTACAACACTACTGCTTCAGACCCTCAACATTACATCTCGTGCCCTATACATTATCCCCCCCCCCCCACCACCACCACCATTACTATACCCCTCCAGGTTTCATGTAACCACAACTGTCTCTCATCCTTCACCACTACATCCTTGACCTCAGACCTTTACACCCCTCATATACCCAAGTACACTTTCCTTCTAGACAACAGTATTTCTACACACATTATACTCTCCGCAGTAGTTGATTTTCCCTTTAATTCCACAATGATAAAAAAAAAAGATACTGAACTGTACAGTTACTAAATACTTCGAGCAACCATTTCCTAAGGATGGCGATGAGTAAAGTGAGGAGGATGGCCAAGAATGTTGTCTCCTAGATGAGGGGAATATCACACGCCAGACGTACATCTCCAGGTCAAGTCCAGTCATATTTGCCAGAGTTGACCCGGCTTTCAATGTCATACAAATGACACTATCAGATAACCTCAGCTGCTAATTTTGGGATTTAGGAGATTATTGCTGTCCTCCAGCAGGCAATCGTGCCATAGACTATTAGATCGTCTGTTATCTGGCTACACCATGCACTACCATGGATGATTCTAATCTACCACAAAAAGTGACACAACTCAGAGCAGTGGAGGCAACAGAATTCTTCGTCTAGTATCAAGATGCCATTCAGTCAAGTCCCACGTTTTTTGTCACTTTCATAACCATTTGCAGATACAAATGTTGTTAGAATCACCATGTCTGTGCTTGTCACGATCTTTTATGACATGACAGTTCATCTGCTTATGTAGTGCCAATTCAAAAAAGGAGATTGTCTTTCCAAGAACAACCAAAAGAGCTCCTCATTTAATGATAGGTAATCTATCATCCATATAGAACTATTATATTAATAATTTCTCTATCGTGTGTGGATATTCATGCACTCCTTTTTCCCGTTCACAGCCGAACTCAGATAACATTACGTGCGAACCCTTCCACAAGTAACATGTACACTTCAGTTCAAAAAAAAAGAAAAAAAATCCATAAATATTGTAAACGTGAAGTACGATTCTCTACATTCCTTTGCCAGCTGAGGGGAATGGGGAGTCTTCCCTGCTGTCGTCATGCCATAGGACCATACTGTGTTCCAAGAACGTGTCATAAATCCATTTTTAGAATTCATTCGCAGGCACAACTTGCTCTATCATCTCCTGGTACATTTGCTTGGTTCCAGCCTCCTTGGACGCAATCACTGCCTCCAAATACAATCTCCCGCTCAGGAAATATTAGTGGCAACCCCCCCCCTCCTCGAAAACGCTTCCTCCTCCCAAATCTTAGTAACTGACGCAGGGAATCCCCCAACCCCAGGTTCCTAACCCTCAAACTTCTCCCCGTCCCAACCACAAGCCTCCCCCTTCCCCTCATCCACCACCCTCCCCCCTTCCTCGTCCTACCCCTCCAACTCTCCGTTCCCCCACCCCTTACACTTCCCACCCCCTCATTTCAGCGGGGGTGGATGGTTCGCCAGACGGAGAAACATCTACTATGTGCATAACAATCAGTCCTTTGTTATTATGAATTATTGGCCGGGACCCATCGACTGGCCGCTTGGTTGACAGTTACTGGGTGCGGCTTGTTACTTGGTGATGGTTGATATTTGGCGTTGGTTGATTACCGGTGGTTATGGTGTGGTGTTTGGTTGTTAGTGTGTGGTGACTATGGCTTTCGTGGTGCTTGTGTTGTTTCGTATATTTTGAGGGAGAGGAGGTTTGCCTTGACTCTCTTCTCTTCTATTCGCTATGTGGATGTATGTATGTTCTGGATGATAGTTGTTGATCCGAAGGAATGGTTGTTTTGCATGACGACAGTTAAGTCTTATTTCTAGGCGGTGTGTAGTTCAGTTTGGTTCCTGAATGGTACTTCCAGTTTTATGAAAAAAACAACAACCAGTTTTCTTATGAAGTGGTAACAGCCACGATTTTGTGTAGTAGCCTTGGCCTCTACCTGATCTTTAACGATGCGGTCAAGTGTTGAATCATGATACCCATGTATTTGTAACTCCTTAGTCAAGAGTCGTACTGCTGTGCTGGAGGTTCGTACCGTCGTGTGCAGGGAAGACACAAAGCTGGAGGAAGAGTTTTGAGCGTCAGCAGTCGAGTGATCAATGTTTTTCATCAAGTAAGTCGGGAAGTAATGGCTTCACCAAAGCTGTTGTGTTACCATCATTGTGAGCTCATGAAGACTGTGTACTGCGGCTTTCAGCATCTGTAAGCACCACAGGCAGCGCAAGTTTCCATGGTGAATGGTTAACCTGCTTAAGAGGGATGGAAGAATACATAAAAGCTTGTTATCAGTAAGTGTTTCTCTACTGCCATTCTGCCTCTTCTACGCTCCCCCGCCTACGTCTCTAACGTACGGTACACCTCACATATTATACATAGTTGTCAGTCTACTTTTCATAACGTCCGTGGTAAGAGGGTAGATGTGTCATGTCAATTCCGGATTACATGGTTGTTTGCATAGTTATCTCTCAGTCGCTAGGGGGAACTGTATGTTGCCAGTGTTTTCCTGCTCACGCCTTAAACACGCAAAAAGTGAAGTGAACCTTGAACACGCCAGTGCGATCTTTAGGTATGAAGCCCTTGCCTCTGACCTAATCCTTAATGGGTGAGTGTCAGCTGATCTTGACACTAATATACAAACAACAACAAGACAGTGGAGAGATCAACCTGACTCCCATTCTCTCATCTCTACCTCACATGCATCTGATCCAAACTGAGAGAAAATAACAAGAACATGATGATATATTTTTCTATAAATATATCCTAATCAAGAGAAGGCTGACGCAGATATATCATAAAATATTCAATAACGTTTGCATATCACATTGCCTGCCTCGCGTCACCCTAAATACTTTTAAACCTTGGATCCTAAAAACACGCCATCTGTCGCCGTCTGATGGAAAACCTTTTATGTGATAAAATTTCTGAGAAAGGTGACAAAATGCGTCATATGAGCGATATCAAATCAAATTTTGCCCCAGTAGCGATGAATAAATGGATGAATTCACATGTATATTAGAAAAATCGTAATATCCATCGTTCAGTAAAATCTAATTGATGATTCTCAATACTGGAACAGTTTCCAAGAGTTACAGTTTTTCATGTGAGCACAAGTTGATGCACACAGTCGCGCACAATACCTGAAGACTGACCTGATGGTACGACCAGACGTGCAGCACAGGTACTATATAAAGGTTTCTACACCTGACTGACATTCAGATACATTAAGACTATTTCACTCCTCATCAACCGTCGTTTCTACGGTCATTACAGATTTCTCAACGGTTCTATGGCTTCCAGGTGGCTTAACTCACTGAACATTAAGATACGAACCCTTGAGCAAGACGGTACGACCCTTGAGCACAACGTTAAGGTCTTTGGTATTTCTTCTTCCACAAATTTTACTGCATCATTTTCCTTTACTGGCTTCCTTCCATGAGAACGCTCGATCTCCTTTATACCCTTTTCCTCCTGATCCTGCAAAAAACCATTAGCGCTAATCTTTTCCCCCTCAACCAGCAGAGAAAAGACTATCTGAGCCTCTAATCGTACCTCCCAAACAGCTGTCTGTCTCTCTTCCAAGTCACAGTCTACCATCCTTTGTTGACACTGAGAATAGAGCATTTGTGTATTGCCTCCCAAGAAGCTTTACTGCGGCGTCAAAAGATCTTGCTTGTACTGTAAATGACAAGTAATGTCGCTGTTTACATAGTGTGTTAGAAAAAACAGAGTACTTACTGACCTGAGGCAAGCGTAGCGTGTGTGCAATCCGAGAAAAAAATAATCTAGATTCAAGAAGAGGATGACAGAGAGAGTGATTGGAGGAAAGGACAGTGCATAGGAATACATGGGAATTTAGATAACAGAGAACCTGTTGGTCTAGTTTATGACAAGGTGTTCTGTTGGAGGACAATATCTGGGAAAGCCAAATACCAGAAACCCTGATGGTCTATTACGAGGTTGTGCTAGAGAACATTAGTAGTATCTTTCACTGCTAGCTTCTATAAACAGGACAGTGCAGCAGATGGATCGAAGAGAGGTCGTGGATGGACTCAAATCAAAACGTTCAGACAACCCTGCGAAGTAACCTACACAACCTTATAAGAAATATTAGACAAACTGAAAAAGAATAGAAAGAATCTGATAGAAAAAAAAAAAACAGTTATCTGGGCATTTTAATAGAACACGTTTACAATAAAAAGTGCTACCAACACACACACACACACACAAACACACACACACACACACACACACACACACACACACACACACACACACACACACATATATATATATATATATATATATATATATATATATATATATATATATATATATATATATATATATATATATATATATATATATTTTTTTTTTTTTTTTTTTATACTTTGTCGCTGTCTCCCGCGTTTGCGAGGTAGCGCAAGGAAACAGACGAAAGAAATGGCCCAACCCCCCCCCCACACACATGTACATACACACGTCCACACACGCAAATATACATACCTACACAGCTTTCCATGGTTTACCCCAGACGCTTCACATGCCCTTGCTTCAATCCACTGACAGCACGTCAACCCCTGTATACCACATCGACACCAATTCACTCTATTCCTTGCCCTCCTCTCACCCTCCTGCATGTTCAGGCCCCGATCACACAAAATCTTTTTCACTCCATCTTTCCACCTCCAATTTGGTCTCCCTCTTCTCCTCGTTCCCTCCACCTCCGACACATATATCCTCTTGGTCAATCTTTCCTCTCCATTTGCCCAAACCACTTCAAAACACCCTCTTCTGCTCTCTCAACCACGCTCTTTTTATTTCCACACATCTCTCTTACCCTTACGTTACTCACTCGATCAAACCACCTCACACCACACATTGTCCTCAAACATCTCATTTCCAGCACATCCATCCTCCTGCGCACAACTCTATCCATAGCCCACGCCTCGCAACCATACAACATTGTTGGAACCACTATTCCTTCAAACATACCCATTTTTGCTTTCCGAGATAATGTCCTCGACTTCCACACATTCTTCAAGGCCCCCAGGATTTTCGCCCCCTCCCCCACCCTATGATCCACTTCCGCTTCCATGGTTCCATCCGCTGCCAGATCCACTCCCAGATATCTAAAACACTTCACTTCCTCCAGTTTTTCTCCATTCAAACTCACCTCCCAATTGACTTGACCCTCAACCCTACTGTACCTAATAACCTTGCTCTTATTCACATTTACTCTTAACTTTCTTCTTCCACACACTTTTCCAAACTCAGTCACCAGCTTCTGCAGTTTCTCACATGAATCAGCCACCAGCGCTGTATCATCAGCGAACAACAACTGACTCACTTCCCAAGCTCTCTCATCCCCAACAGACTTCATACTTGCCCCTCTTTCCACAACTCTTGCATTTACCTCCCTAACAACCCCATCCATAAACAAATTAAACAACCATGGAGACATCACACACCCCTGCCGCAAACCTACATTCACTGAGAACCAATCACTTTCCTCTCTTCCTACACGTACACATGCCTTACATCCTCGATAAAAACTTTTCACTGCTTCTAACAACTTTCCTCCCACACCATATATTCTTAATACCTTCCACAGAGCATCTCTATCAACTCTATCATATGCCTTCTCCAGATCCATAAATGCTACATACAAATCCATTTGCTTTTCTAAGTATTTCTCACATACATTCTTCAAAGCAAACACCTGATCCACACATCCTCTACCACTTCTGAAACCACACTGCTCTTCCCCAATCTGATGCTCTGTACATGCCTTCACCCTCTCAATCAATACCCTCCCATATAATTTACCAGGAATACTCAACAAACTTATACCTCTGTAATTTGAGCACTCACTCTTATCCCCTTTGCCTTTGTACAATGGCACTATGCACGCATTCCGCCAATCCTCAGGCACCTCACCATGAGTCATACATACATTAAATAACCTTACCAACCAGTCAACAATACAGTCACCCCCTTTTTTAATAAATTCCACTGCAATACCATCCAAACCTGCTGCCTTGCCGGCTTTCATCTTCCGCAAAGCTTTCACTACCTCTTCTCTGTTTACCAAATCATTTTCCCTAACCCTCTCACTTTGCACACCACCTCGACCAAAACACCCTATATCTGCCACTCTATCATCAAACACATTCAACAAACCTTCAAAATACTCACTCCATCTCCTTCTCACATCACCACTACTTGTTATCACCTCCCCACTTGCGCCCTTCACCGAAGTTCCCATATATATATATATATATATATATATATATATATATATATATATATATATATATATATATATATATATATATATATATATATTCATTTTATTTATTTTGCTTTGTCGCTGTCTCCCGCGTTAGCGAGGTAGCGCAAGGAAACAGACGAAAGAATGGCCCAACGCACCCACATACACATGTTTATACATACACGGTCACACACGCAAATAAACATACCTATACATCTCAACATATACATTTATATACACACAGACATATACATATATACACATGTACATAATTCATACTGTTTGCCTTTATTGATTCCCATCGCCACCTCGCCACACATGAAATAACAACCCCCTCCCCCCTCATGTGTGCGAGGTAGCGCTAGGGAAAGACAAGAAAGGCCACATTCGTTCACATTCAGTCTCTAGCTGTCATGTAATAAAGCACCGAAACCACAGTTCCCTTTCCACATCCGGGCCCCACAGAACTTTCCATGGTTTACCCCAGACGAAGCTCAAGGGTAAAGGGGAAGAGTGGTTTGGGAATGTCTGAGGAGTAAAGTCAGGGGTTAGTGAGAGGACAAGAGCAAGGGAAGGAGTAGCAATACTCCTGAAACAGGAGTTGTGGGAGTATGTGATAGAATGTAAGAAAGTAAATTCTCGATTAATATGGGTAAAACTGAAAGTTGATGGAGAGAGGTGGGTGATTATTGGTGCATATGCACCCGGGCATGAGAAGAAAGATCATGAGAGGAAAGTGTTTTGGGAGCAGCTGAATGAGTGTGTTAGTGGTTTTCATGCACGAGACCGGGTTATAGTGATGGGTGATTTGAATGCAAAGGTGAGTAATGTGGCAGTTGAGGGAATAATTGGTATACATGGGGTGTTCAGTGTTGTAAATGGAAATGGTGAAGAGCTTGTAGATTTATGTGCTGAAAAAGGACTGATGATTGGGAATACCTGGTTTAAAAAGCGAGATATACATAAGTATACTTATGTAAGTAGGAGACATGGCCAGAGAGCCTTATTGGATTACGTGTTAATTGACAGGCGTGCGAAAGAGAGACTTTTGGATGTTAATGTGCTGAGAGGTGCAACTGGAGGGATGTCTGATCATTATCTTGTGGAGGCTAAGGTGAAGATTTGTATGGGTTTTCAGAAAAGAAGAGTGAATGTTGGGGTGAAGATGGTGGTGAGAGTAAGTGAGCTTGGGAAGGAGACCTGTGTGAGGAAGTACCAGGAGAGACTGAGTACAGAATGGAAAAAGGTGAGAACAATGGAAGTAAGGGGAGTGGGGGAGGAATGGGATGTATTTAGGGAATCAGTGATGGATTGCGCAAAAGATGATTGTGGCATGAGAAGAGTGGGAGGTGGGTTGATTAGAAAGGGTAGTGAGTGGTGGGATGAAGAAGTAAGAGTATTAGTGAAAGAGAAGAGAGAGGCATTTGGACGATTTTTGCAGGGAAAAAATGAAATTGAGTGGGAGATGTATAAAAGAAAGAGACAGGAGGTCAAGAGAAAGGTGCAAGAGGTGAAAAAAAGGGCAAATGAGAGTTGGGGTGAGAGAGTATCATTAAATTTTAGGGAGAATAAAAAGATGTTCTGGAAGGAGGTAAATAAAGTGCGTAAGACAAGGGAGCAAATGGGAACTTCAGTGAAGGGCGCAAGTGGGGAGGTGATAACAAGTAGTGGTGATGTGAGAAGGAGATGGAGTGAGTATTTTGAAGGTTTGTTGAATGCGTTTGATGATAGAGTGGCAGATATAGGGTGTTTTGGTCGAGGTGGTGTGCAAAGTGAGCGGGTTAGGGAAAATGATTTGGTAAACAGAGAAGAGGTAGTGAAAGCTTTGCGGAAGATGAAAGCCGGCAAGGCAGCAGGTTTGGATGGTATTGCAGTGGAATTTATTAAAAAAGGGGGTGACTGTATTGTTGACTGGTTGGTAAGGTTATTTAATGTATGTATGACTCATGGTGAGGTGCCTGAGGATTGGCGGAATGCGTGCATAGTGCCATTGTACATAGGCAAAGGGGATAAGAGTGAGTGCTCAAATTACAGAGGTATAAGTTTGTTGAGTATTCCTGGTAAATTATATGGGAGGGTATTGATTGAGAGCGTGGAGGCATGTACAGAGCATCAGATTGGGGAAGAGCAGTGTGGTTTCAGAAGTGGTAGAGGATGTGTGGATCAGGTGTTTGCTTTGAAGAATGTATGTGAGAAATACTTAAAAAAGCAAATGGATTTGTATGTAGCATTTATGGATCTGGAGAAGGCATATGATAGAGTTGATAGAGATGCTCTGTGGAAGGTATTAAGAATATATGGTGTGGGAGGAAAGTTGTTAGAAGCAGTGAAAAGTCTTTATCGAGGATGTAAGGCATGTGCACGTGTAGGAAGAGAGGAAAGTGATTGGTTCTCAGTGAATGTAGGTTTGCGGCAGGGGTGTGTGATGTCTCCATGGTTGTTTAATTTGTTTATGGATGGGGTTGTTAGGGAGGTAAATGCAAGAGTTTTGGAAAGAGGGGCAAGTATGAAGTCTGTTGGGGATGAGAGAGCTTGGGAAGTGAGTCAGTTGTTGTTCGCTGATGATACAGCGCTGGTGGCTGATTCATATGAGAAACTGCAGAAGCTGGTGACTAAGTTTGGTAAAGTGTGTGGAAGAAGAAAGTTAAGAGTAAATGTGAATAAGAGCAAGGTTATTAGGTACAGTAGGGTTGAGGGTCAAGTCAATTGGGAGGTGAGTTTGAATGGAGAAAAACTGGAGGAAGTGATGTGTTTTAGATATCTGGGAGTGGATCTGGCAGCGGATGGAACCATGGAAGCGGAAGTGAATCATAGGGTGGGAGAGGGGGCGAAAATCCTGGGAGCCTTGAAGAATGTGTGGAAGTCGAGAACATTATCTCGGAAAGCAAAAATGGGTATGTTTGAAGGAATAGAGGTTCCAACAATGTTGTATGGTTGCGAGGCGTGGGTTATGGATAGAGTTGTGCGCAGGAGGGTGGATGTGCTGGAAATGAGATGTTTGAGGACAATGTGTGGTGTGAGGTGGTTTGATCGAGTAAGTAATGTAAGGGTAAGAGAGATGTGTGGAAATAAAAAGAGCGTGGTTGAGAGAGCAGAAGAGGATGTTCTTAGATGGTTTGGGCACATGGAGAGAATGAGTGAGGAAAGATTGACCAAGAGGATATATGTGTCAGAGGTGGAGGGAACGAGGAGAAGTGGGAGACCAAATTGGAGGTGGAAAGATGGAGTGAAAAAGATTTTGAGTGATCGGGACCTGAACATGCAGGAAGGTGAAAGGCGGGCAAGGAATAGAGTGAATTGGATCAATGTGGTATACCGGGGTTGACGTGCTGTCAGTGGATTGAATCAGGGCATGTGAAGCGTTTGGGGTAAACCATGGAAAGTTGTGCGGGGCCTGGATGTGGAAAGGGAGCTGTGGTTTCGGGCATTATTGCATGACAGCTAGAGACTGAGTGTGAACGAATGGGGCCTTTGTTGTCTTTTCCTAGCGCTACCTCGCACACATGGGGGGGAGGGGGATGGTATTCCGTGTGTGGCGAGGTGGCGAAGGGAATGAATAAAGGCAGACAGTGTGAATTGCGTGCATGGGTATATACGTATGTGTCTGTGTGTGTATATATATGTGTACATTGAGATGTATAGGTATGTATATTTGCGTGTGTGGACGTGTGTGTGTGTATACATTGTGTATGGGGGTGGGTTGGGCCATTTCTTTCGTCTGTTTCCTTGCGCTACCTCGCAAACGCGGGAGACAGCGACAAAGCAAAATAAAAAAAAAATAATATATATATATATATATATATATATATATATATATATACATATATATATATATATATATATATATATATATATATATATATATATATATATATATATATATATATATATACATATAATTTTTCCCTCGTTGACCAACCCTATCGAAGTCTTTCCTCACATCACATCATTTCTGACTTTTCCTCAGTTTCCTGTTATGCCATCTAGTTGATTGGATCATCCCAGTCTCAAAGATCTATTCCATCTCGACGTCAAATCCAATGACGTCCTTAAAAGCTGTAATCATATCTCCACTTGTCTCTTTCAGTGCAGACAAGTCCACTACTTCTGACGTACATGTGTGAAATTATCTATTTGTGATTACCTCTTTGTGCGTCAGGGGGAGAGATGTCTATACCCGTGGGCTCCCATCGTCTGAATTACAGTTGTCTTGTTATAACCATCAATCGAATGCCTTGTTCAAGACGATTCTTAGTTCCAACACCCTCTTACTGCATACGCTGCCCATTTAGTGTATGTGTGTGTGTGTGTGTGTGTGTGTGTGTGTGTGTGTGTGTGTGTGTGTGTGTGTGTACATCACCGAATTATAAAACATTTATGATTTGATACGTTACCCGACATGGAATAAGTAGAAGATGTTATATCCTTTATCAATACTTTGTCGCTTGAAGAGGAAAGGAAATGTCATGAATGATGTACAGATTATACACGATTGTGGCAAAAAACAGGTTGAGTTCAAGGACTTTTTCTTGAAAGAATCCTCGTTATCATCCATACACATTCATGGGCATGTATATAGGTATCACTCAACACACATACTCCAGCGGTTTGCATATCGAAGCATTCTGGTGGACGTGCAAACAATAATGAATCATGAGCGAGGCTTTTACAACCTGACCTGGAGAGCATGACGGTCCGACCTTCGAGCACTGGGTCCAGTGGTCTAACATTTGACCCGACCCTTACTGTTGTGCTTCATGCTCGAGAGTAATGCCGTCGTGTTCGACGCTTTAACTGATCAACAAACCACTAACTACATCTATAAATAGAAAAACTACGACGATATTTGAGTAGGATAAAAACCACATTGTCTGGAGACGACGGCTCCTTCAACATGTAGAAGCAAAGAACAGAAAGACATACTTGGCATTTCTTGAAACTTTTTCCAAAATAGAAGCTATAGACCAGACCAGCCTCGGAGGTGGCAAATGAAAATATATTGGGTGAAAATCACACCTTGAGATTAGTTCCCAATATCTAATAGAGATGGATTACTTTCAACTACGGTTTCTCTGTACCTTACACGCTTTAATGACATTCATAAAAATGGTTTTATTTTGCAGTCAAGTTCTGCATAATAATTCTTGAAGATATTGTATCTCTGCATTTAAAGAAAATCACCAAAGCATTGTGGCAAGTGGACGAAACAGGTTGAAAAATTCGGTGATGTGTGGGGTGGCGGCGGTAGAGCTAGGCCTATGCTCTGGGAATAGTGAATGGAGGGAATTCCCGACCTGGAATTGTTCGTGGTATTTTAAAATCCCTAAGAGACGAAACAAATTCGTCAAGGGTGAAAAAAGTCAGGTGGAATTAAATGCAAGATTTCTCTAAAAATTTTTTGGAACAGATTAGATTTCTCTTAGATTTTCATTTTGAAGACAAAAAAAGTGGACAGTGCTGGCTGGGTCCCCATTAAATTGAGGAAAGAAATTGTCGGTGGCATTTTAGATTCTGGAGCGCTAGTGTTTCATTCTGGGGGTGGGGGGATGGATAAGGGAGGAAGAGGGGAGTTGTGAAGGACGGAGAAGGAGGGGGAGATAGATGGCGGAGGGAGGAAGACAGAAGATAGATGGAAGGGTGGGGAGGGGAGGCTTTGTGCGGCAACCCCTGAAGAGAATGAAGGTAACTGAGGTCTTGACGAAAAGACTGAAATACACACATTTCAATATTCATCGAGCAGCAGGAGGCCATCTTAGTTCCAGGGAATAGAGTTATCATCAGCTTATGGTACAGAAGAAGAGTCGACCGTCATGACTGGAGTAGGATGAAACAGTGGACCAAGGTCCTGCGGGAGTTAGGATGTGCTTTGGAGGCACAGTCATTGTCTGCAAGGAGGAAGATGAGTGCGCTTGAAGGCATCGTGTTCAGTACAGTTTCAAGGCAGTGATCGAGATCATCTGACGCCGCGGGTGGGTAGACACAGGACAGGGGTCTGGAGGAGTCAGTCTCCTATTTGTTACACACGTACCCGGCAGTACCATGCTCTGAGACTTGTAGGATTGGACGACGGCTGGACACGCAGAGAGAGAGAGAGAGAGAGAGAGAGAGAGAGAGAGAGAGAGAGAGAGAGAGAGAGAGAGAGAGAGAGAGAGAGTGTGTACCGGTAACCGTTCCAGACCATGACGCATTCATGGGCCACTCTGGGTAGAGCGAATAGGGTTCGCATCCTGATTGCGGTAGTCGGTCCACAGTCAGCCCATCTATTCATTCACCCTTAGGGATTGGTCGAGAAAATGGTTACCTGGCTCAGGCTAACGTATATATGTATAAAGCATTAATGAAATGGCCTTGATGAGAGCAACAAAGAATATGCCAAAATCAAGAGAGTCGAGTTACATTAAGAGGTTACAAGCCTTGAATTTGTCCATCACGGAAGAGACAAAAGTAAGGGGTGACATCTTTAAGTTTTTATACCCCATTTTGAAGACCTTCACAGTAAACATTTCTTTGAATCAAGTGAAGATAGAATAATGAGAGGCTATGACACAAAATGAGGCGAAATACTCGTTAGAAAAGATATAAAGAAATACATATAAAGTATGAGAGTAATGGATGAATATGATACCTAGGTGATGAATAACAACGATGATGATGATGATGACATGATGATGACGACATGGTGATGACGACATGATGATGACGACATGGTGATGACGACATGATGATGACGACACCTTGAACAATAAAGCAACGATGATATTCCGAATCCCTATAATAATAAAGACTGAGGAAGCCATATTTCCATGCTGGATAAACAAAAGGACACAAGGTAACCTGCCATTCCTCGGTGAACAAAGACCGTCTCGCTACAAAGCAAACTCATATGCAATTTCTGATTACTTGTTTTTTCCGTTGAAGGGAACCGGCGACCTCCCGCTGTTAAACAAAAATGGCTTTCCTTCTCCCGGTCTGTCACATTTCATCTCCAGACTTACCGAAAATAGTGAACCTCGTCAGCCGGAAAGGAAAGAAAAATAAATATGATGTACATTTTTTTTCCTTCATCTTGGCTTACTTGGAAGTGGAGATGTATCTAAGGGATGGAGGAATAGGATGCTGATCGGATATCTATATCGTATATTACGTTGTCCAGCATAATAGTGAGTGCAGCATATATGATCCTGCTACCAATAGTAAGAACAACATAAAATAATTGCCACTATCGATCTTGTTGATCAAGATAATAGTGATATCAGTATATCAGCATCCTCTTTACACTAGTAATGGCAAAGATAAGAAAATACGACAAAAGGCATATTTTCTGATCAACGAATCCAGCACAAATATCCATCACAAAAGAGGGAAGTAAGTCAGCAACAAGATATTCTCTCCATCTTGGCAAATATTGAAATTTCTGGCTAATGTCGACAGCTCTAGTCATCTGTAGCGGAATTCATGGCTATAAAAACCGGGTGTAGGGAAGATGTCCTTAATTGTTTTCACTATGAGAAGTATCAAAGATTATCATATTACTCGAACAACGAATAATATTTGCCGGAAAGAGACAATATAAGGATCAACTAACATCGTCATCCTTTATATCTTTTCCTACAAACCGGCTTACGGTGAAGAGAGAAAGATTACACTTACTATCCAGCCAAAGGTTTATTTTCACAATAAACTTCTACCTTACGTCCTGTTAATGTTATATCTAATATTACATTGTCTACATCTACTTGCTGAAGTAGCTTCACTGCGCTACTTTCGTGGATGCTGCACGAAATATGTGAAAACTTTAAACTGAATTCTAATTTCAGTTCAGTTCAATAGTACCCGGAACAAAATCATATCATATACTAAAGTGTTACAGAACTGCAAGACTGCATTATTCTATACTGTATCAAGTTGCTTCAGGATTCTCTATCAACAAGCCTTCTGCCTTCTGCTTTATTATCTTCTCTCCATCTACATAGATTAGAAGTCTACGACATCATTACTGCCCTCCAGCAGATAACCTCGTTGTAGATCATCAAATCTTATGTTCTCTGACTTTCCCATGTACCGCAGTCTAATAAATAACCTCGTCAAAAACCATCAGGTCCTCTTTTAACTACTTTTCCCATTTACTGTCCTCCAACAGAAAGTCTTATCATAGACCATCAGGTCTTCTGCTATTTCGCTTTCCCATATAATCCCATTTACTCTTCTCCAACGGATAACTTCGTGATAGATCATCAGACCTTTTGCCACCTGGCTTTCCCATGTATGTTCATGTACAACAACTTCATCTCTTGTAAACACATAATAAGCAGACTAAACCAGTGAGCGGGTTACCTGTTCATCAGAGGGTACCATTGAAGGGTTTTCTTCACCATGTTTCCTTCTACTTTAGGTTTAACATGATCCTAAAACACAGACGACAGAGTGTGAAAAAATCTTCCGACAGATGTTGTTACAATGCAAGAAATCGATGATATAACCCTTCGGTACAAAGTTAATCTGTGTTTAAGTTGCACATTAGGGAGACTCTGCAGTAAATATCATTGGTCAGGAAACCCAGGCTGGTCATGATGGAGACGAAGCTATAGCAGTCTTTCAAGACGTCATACAGGATAAGATTCTGTGTTGTATGGGACGAAAGGAGGAGTCTGAGTAGGATGGAACTTCTCTCTAACTTTTATTTTCCAGTTTTATGGCTCCAGACCAACGCAAACTATCAGACGCAGTAGATAAAGTGATATTTATGGTGTATTTTCAGGTGATGACTGACCACTGAGGCTCTGCAGATGATAATGAATGCAACCAGCCCGTCACACGAATGTCGGTTAACGTACCCCAACCGTCAACAATACTCAGGTAATGTGCTCCAATACGCATGTCGCCTGATAAGCTCAGTCACTCTCCCCAGTCCTTCACTATCATGTGCATTACAGAAGATATCTAAAATCGTTTCGAGGCTGACCGTTATATTCAGACTGGATGCATTAATTGAAGAAGGTGTATGTTAAAATTCCATTCATGTACCTACCCAAAATGCTTCATCATACACCATCTTAACATATTCCATCGCATACCTACCAAACATACACCAAAGCTTGGTTACCAAATACAAGTCGTACACACGCTCAATATACCCCTTTATAAACAGAGTCAATATGCCTCATTATATGCCGACACAACATACACATCATATACTAACCTAATATACTCCATCAACCACTTACTCAGACCAAACCTTCTCCCGTAACTCAGCTTACTCATCCTTTCTCTCTGTGGAGTGTGTAGCGACTCTCTGGCCCTTAGCTCAGGAACTCTCAGCTTTTCCCTCAGGTAAGAATTTTCATAACATTTGCCTTTTGTCTGAACGTAAAAAGCGTTTTATCTCCCGCTGGGTGGCGTCGATTTCCAGGGCGGACTCTGAGCGGCGCCTCAACCAACATAACTGTGAAGACTTGCTACTGGTGGTGGCCATAAAACGAATAAAATCACTGGTTGTTTATTTGGATGTCTACATGATGTAGTTCTGAGCTGTTTTTTCGAACGATGGAGAACGAACGTTCTAAATGGCAAATAATCTGTCGTTCTAAAAACCATTATAAGTAAATATTCCTGTACGATATTCTAATGCATTTTGCATCATACATTTCTTTCCATTTCCTATGACCTCTAACTGAGCATATCTAGATTTCACGTAATTCTATACAGAGGATCACCTTAGGAACGTATAGCACCATCATCCAAATATATCTCAGTAACTCATTTCACGTTATTTCCCTTCGTGTTATGAGTCCACATCTGCCACTTTAGCTCCAGGCACCGCTAGATGCCTTCGAGCGAGGCACTAAGCTAGCAGGTCCCGGCTTAGGTAGTGTTTTTCTTGCTCTTGAATATGGATTTTGAGCAGGAAGGAGGAGGCGCCCGGGGAAGAGCTCCAGGGAGGCAGGTGGAAGCTCAGAGCTGTCTGAAGTAAGGAGGCCTGATGCTGAGCTGAAACCCCTGAGGGCAGCTGGCTTCACGCACAACCACAGATAGAGGGAAATACATGTACAAATGAAAGAAATTACTGAGCGTTAGTGCGTAATAACTGACTCACAGACGTCAGATGAAGCGTATACCTTACATTACCTTCCTGCACCACGAGTCCCTTTCAGTGATATGCGTGTTTGTCTACGTGAAGGGAGTGCGGGACAACTGAGCAGTAGTGTTCACTGACTTTACTATGGTAATTCCATCATTAGCATGTTTCACTCAACATGACCCAACATTTATCAGTTTCTTGCGGACACACACACAAACACACACACACACACACACACACACACACATATATATATATATATATATATATATATATATATATATATATATATATATATATATATATATATATCAATAGAGCTCATCAAAGATTGTGGAGGAATGATGGAATACGAGTAGGAATAACACAATAACAGACTCACCGGAGAAAAATGAAAGCACAGGAACTTGGCAGTCACCAATGGTACAATAAAATGGTTTTATACGGATCTCCGAATGGCCATAAATGGATGCTGGGTAAAGGGCATTTTAAGCTATGACGATATAACCTATAAAGCTGCTACGAGTCTCTGTAAAAGAGACAATAAAAATTTACGTTATTGGCTTTTGAGAAAACAGTCACAAAGCCCCGGAGTTTTATATGGTCTCGCCAGACAAGAGGGCACATAAAAGTTATTTTTTCTTAGCTTCGAAAAGGATTATATAATAATTAACTACAATAAGAAATAAAACAAAATTGACATGAAACTTTGTGCTACGAAATACAATAACATGTTTAACATGTACGTTATCGTGAGGATCTGATTAAGTCATCATGATTCCATAGAAAAGGATTATGTCATTTGTCCCAGTTATTCAAAATTTGCACGAGAGGTAGCTTATGAAAGCCTATCATATGATGTCCTGACCTATGACCCGACCTTTCAAAATCATGTCAAAGGTCAGGTCATCATACCTAAAGGCCCTCTTGTCATGCCTATCGTACCATTGTGCGCAAAGGCTTCACCGTCGTGCTCAAGATCGTACCGTTGTGACCCAGGACTACGCCGACGTGCTCAGTGGAAAGAGACGTCTCTCCTGTTGAAGATCACGTGTGTGTGTCACAAGGACATAAATGTTGCTAATTCTTGTCTGTGTGCTATGTGGAAAAAAGTATCAATTCCCCTTTTAACAGCATTTTTGTTACGTTACATAACGAGTATCTGAATTGTTTCTTTGATGGTCGAACTATCATGATTATGAAGCAATTTTTGGTGTGTTTTGGTGATGCAAGCTGAAGAATATTTTAACCATAAGATTTTCTATGTAAACTGTATCAGTTACATGTGGGACATGAGGCACTTGCCAGACAATATTCTCACTTTCATTGAGAGAAGTGAGACCAACCTTGGTACAAGCAAGGAAGAAACAAAATGTTTCTTATTCTTCCGTACTGTTGAAATTTCGGTCCATTCACAGGATTTCAAAATATTGACCCAAATATGAAACAGTTTCGAGAAATTTGACAGAATTACAAAATTCCACCAGAAGTGATGATTCATGAAGTAAATTACATTGAAACATTAACTTTAATGTAATGACTAAATGTTTAAATAGAAATTTACTATTTACACACACGCAAAGATAATGGAAGTAACTTATTCAGTATACTGAGAGACATATATCAGTCATGGTAAAGTGTAACAATAAAAAGATAAAGACGAAAATAAGGCAATATTGCGACGCATAATCAGTCAATACTATTGTGACAAACCAACACCACAAACACTACAGTATCTAATGATCATAGTAGAGACAACAACGTTCTCTACTTGCTAGTCTTTGACGGCTGGGATTTGTTGCACCTGAACTATGTAAACACTGGGCACATGCATTTGTTGCAAAGACCAGTATGGACACTATACACATTAAGAAACATACCTTTCATCATCTTGACTGGCACTGAAATGTCACACAGGGATGGTGTGTATTCCCCCTGGCGTCTGTGAGCAAGTCTTAAGCTACTGGCGTCAGCTCCGAGATAATTATCATCCCGTGTTTATCTTGATGTATTTGAGAAATCAGTAAAGACCTGGAGAGAAGAAACAATAAAATGAAAGTACTAGCCATTACACTAATCTCGCAGGCTAAAAGAAAACACCTCTTCTTACCTCGATTATAAGAAAATTGAACATGAGAAGACATGGAACAGAAAGTATACCTGGATATTATTAAAAGATCGTTATGGACATGCAGATATGAATGTTTAACGACTAACAAAAAAAAGGAAATATGTAAAGGGAAAAAAGAGCAGAAGACTTGACCGACAAGACAGGGTAACAGTCTGATCGACGAAGGGAATATCTGGGTTGAGAGTAATGTTAGCATGAAGTGTGCTCCAAGCTCTGCAAGATTAAAGTTTGACCTGGAGAGGTTCTATGTAACCCACCAGAAAGCAGGAAGAACCCACATTGAAGAAGGAATTAAAAAAAAATACAATTATTCTCTTCATTTCACAACAGATATTAACCACAGATAATTATCAGTATGGTGCAGGTGTCTCTCTCTTGTCTGTCTTCTTCTGATATACCTAAAAACTACAGATATATGAATATATGATACAGGGAGGAAAGCATTCGACCCACATACCTCCGGCGTACAACAGAAGGCCACCAAGAGGAGAGGTAGAGGTTCCTAGGGGACTAAAAATCCTCCCCTCCTGTACCTTCACTTAAAGAAAAAAGGATGAAAGAGCCAAATAAGGACTATTCCTGACGGTCCCTCACTAAGGGAGGATAATGGGACAGGTATGAAGAAATAAACAAAAAAGAAAAACTCAAAGTAACCATCTCTCGCTGTTCTTGCACCCTCCCTTGGCTTCAATACGAGAGCAGCCGAAAAGCTGGAAGACGCAAGAGAAACGTTTCAGCTCCACAGGACGCAGCGATAAACGTCCGAAGCACATTCTTGGGGGCGCCCTCAATACCGCTTTATGTCGGCGTGCCGAGCCGAGGTGATCATGACAGAGTTTGATAGATTTCATGGGTTTTAAATGATCGGATTTTTTTCTCCAGCTGTGCTGAAATATACGGCGACGTCAGGGTAAAATGCCGTCCCTGTGGTTATATTTATAGAAAGACAGTGGGAGTTTAAGGTTTGTGTTGGTTCTGAAGGAGAATTACAGACAGATGGAGGTAAAGTGAGGAATGTTGTGTGAGAAGTGGTTGAGAGTAAAACATATGAAAGGATATATATATATATATATATATATATACATATATATATATATATATATATATATATATATATATATATATATATATATATATATAGATATAGATAGATAGATAGATAGATAGAGAGAGAGAGAGAGAGAGAGAGAGAGAGAGAGAGAGAGAGAGAGTAGCACCGGTAGAAATTAAATAAGAGAACAAGTATTTGAGAGAAAAAGACATGAAGGAGACAGAAAAGAACGATAGAGGTAGATCAAAGAAAACAAAAGAAAAGCAGATCTAATAAATCATTCGTTAAGTTGGCAGACATAAAAAACATCATGAAGGTAAGCATAAAAGAATAAATTACGGTAAATAAAAAGCCTTGGTAACCAGACCAAAACCCATAAAAACCAGTCTTAGCATCGTCCTTGTCACACCTGCAAGAAATATCACAAGAATTCAATTAAGACTCCACCTTTGTATTTCGTCACCTTTGACCGTAATGTCATTTGTACGTTAATTGACAACGGAGAAGTTTGGTCGCGATTCCCTTTGACTCTCGCGTCGACCGTCCGTTGATTATTGAGTCCAGCGTTGTCTCCAAAGGGATGGGAGGGATGGAATAGGGAGGAGAGGGATGGAAGAGGGACGGGGCGACGGGATAGAAGAGGATGGGACGGCGGGAGAGACTCGAAGAGGAATTGATTGGCGAATGGGAGAGGACTGGACAGGGTGGGATGATGAAGACTGGGAAGGGATGGGAAAGTGAAGTGAAATGATTGAGATCATAATGATGATGATGATGATGACGATGTTGCTGGGGTCAGAGGCTGGGTAGGGAGGAGGACCAGGCAGGAGGAGCAGCCTGGCAGGGGAGAGGGAGATTAGGGGACTGAGAATGAAACCAGGGTAGGCAAAAATGAAGTAAATTAAGGAAGGGTAGGATATATATATATATATATATATATATATATATATATATATATATATATATATATATATATATATATATATATATATATATATATCGTTAAATTTTAGGGAGAATAAAAAGATGTTTTGGAAGGTGTGGTAAATAAAGTGCGTAAGACAAGGAAGCAAATGGGAACTTCAGTGAAGGGGGCAAATGGGGAGGTGATAACAAGTAGTGGTGATGTGAGAAGGAGATGGAGTGAGTATTTTGAAGGTTTGTTGAATGTGTTTGATGATAGAGTGGCAGATATAGGGTGTTTTGGTCGAGGTGGTGTGCAAAGTGAGAGGGTTAGGGAAAATGATTTGGTAAACAGAGAAGAGGTAGTAAAAGCTTTGCGGAAGATGAAAGCCGGCAAGGCAGCGGGTTTGGATGGCATATATATATGGATGGTATATATATATATATATATATATATATATATATATATATATATATATATATATATATATATATATATATATATATGGGCAGAAGCATCATCACCTACAGCAACAGTACCATCAACCGTACTACGACAACATCGCCCCTGACGTCAACACCAACACAGGAGGGAGGAGGAGGAGGAGGAGGTCTTCAGCGAGATAAAGAGAATGTTAATTTCCTCTTGGTTTAGTGTGTGACAGTGACAAGAATGAGATTCCGAAATAATTACTGGGTAAGGCATTCATAGTGTCTTTATTTCTGGTTTGAATATTGCAGTATGTGTGTGTATGTGTGTGTGTGTGTGTGTGTGTGTGTGTGTGTGTGTGTGTGTGTGTGTGTGTGTGTGTGTAAGTACATACACACACAGTGTTAAGGGAAGAGGCATCTCAAGAATGAAACTCTCCCGATAACACAAATCGTAACTACAAAAATTAATCACATACACTCAACACACACAGCCAGTGGCGATAATGATGAAATAAGCAATAAACTAGTTAGAAAAGAAGTAAAGGAATACTTTATGGTATAAGAGTAGAGAAGATGAATGTACTCAGCTGAGTAATAATACTGTAAATGCTGATAAGATACAAAAATGTGTGACACTGGAGAAGGTTTAAGAGGTAGGGTCCCTGGGCGTGGAACCCCATTCCCGTGCTAATATACAACTAGATAATTACCCACACATATAGAGGTATACCAACAAAATCACCCCCACACCCCTATACACTACCAGCACTACTAACGTCACACCATTCTCTAAATTCATGACTTTCAGCTTATTCATTTACATCTCAGTGAAGCACATTTACCCCCGGTATAACAGAACGCACCTAGTGTCCATCCTCTGCACCCTCCCCTTCTCATTCGCCCTACCAGGCATTAACAACATGTGACGTATGGGAAAAGAATAAGTTACATTGTACCGATGTATCAAGTGTTACAATGGAGAGGAGGGTGTGTGGCGGTGGGCAGGTGTGACGAGTTGAACAGCTGTGGAGGGACCAGGTTCTGTAAATAATCCACAGAGGTAAGTGTGGTCGATAGTTTATATATGATTAGATTCACGATATAGTTGAAATAGGAATTTAGTCTCTCTCTCTCTCTCTCTCTCTCTCTCTCTCTCTCTCTCTCTCTCTCTCTCTCTCTCTCTCTCTCTCTCTCTGAAAATTCTTGTTCAGGGTATTCACTGAAATTGAAGAAATTTTCATGTGAAAATGCTCCATACTTACTATTACACAGGAAATTATCATTTCAAAGTATAGCATTGGTGAGAAATAATGTCTGTACCCCAAATTTCTTACCAACAAGTATCAAAGAAATAATAACGCTATTTGTTTATATTCTTTTGATAGTTACAAACAATTTGTACCGTAGGTGTTAGGTGCAATATAATTTTCTTGGGGGGGTTGCATTGCCTCCATGTTACATCACAGTAATTTACATTCTTTTTATATAAATCTCTTACCAACTGCTTTACATTTACAGACCTACATATATATGCAATATTCAGTGTGTATATATGCTTACGTTTGTGGTGTATTTTTGTATGTGTAGGTGTGATTTATGTCTGTACATCTGTGTAGGTAGTTCGCGCAATGTACCTACACACACACACACACACACACACACACACACACACACGAGTGTGACATAAACAACAATCACAAATACTAATCACATTAGGTTGAGAATAACTGCTACTCTATCCTTACTAAATCTTATCTTCATACATGCTAGCAATGGATACTGAAACAAAAGTGGTCACGTAATGCTTAAGTTTGATAATGTGGTAAACCAGGAGTTAGAAGGAACAAATATCTAACAAGATCTAAAGAGAAGATGTAGTCGTGAAAACTAAACACAACCCAACAATTTCATGGAACAGAAATTGTGAAATGGCATTCAGTAACCATGAAACAAGGCTTTATGGTGAAAAGGTCCGTCAAATTTACATTGAAAGAGTAGGAACATTGGTATCCTTAGCCTCTAATAAGAGGAAAGTTTCAGAAAGAGGGAAGGAGCTCAATAAGATATGTCAAAGAACAAAGGAGCTTCAGAATGTTCTGTGACGAAGATTAAGACGATACTTCAGCCAACCATCATTCATGATATAAGGGATAATGTATGCAAGGATAAGAGAGGAATAACGAAACTCTGAAAAAAAAATTGTGAACAAGATAGGAGAAAACCCGAAAATGTTCCATGAATTTATCAGAGGTAAATGTTAAAGAGCAGTTAATGAGCTCCATCTCAGACTAGAGAGAAGGATAGGTAGACCGTTTGCATCTGGACTGCCAGAAAGTAGTTGACACTGTACTGAAAGGGAGGCTGATTACGAGGCGGGATCACTAGAGAGTAATAAGAGGAGGACTCCCTCGGTGGATAGATTATCTTAGTGGAAGGGAAGAAGGGACGCATGTCACAGGATCCCTCTCGAAATGGGTTGAGGTTACCAGCGGAGAGCTTCAGGGATCTGGTCTGGGTTCGATACTCTTGTGAATGACTTGCCAGAGGGTATAGAGTCCAACCTGAATGTATTTCCAGATGACGCAAACGTCATGAAGCAAGTAAAAATCGAGAAGGATTGAACCTACCAACTGGGATATTTCAAGAGATTCATAAGTTGTGGTGAAAATGGTTGATGAAATTCAACCTGATTAAATGTAATGTGAATGTGACACTGTAAAAGAAGGTATAAGTATGAATATCATAAAGCACACACACACACACACACACACACACACACACACACACACACACACACACATATATATATATATATATATATATATATATATATATATATATATATATATATATATATATATATATATATATATATATATATATATCATAGGCTTATAGGCACTTTCTGTATACTGATCTGTATCCCGAGGTATCTAGATCTGGCTGGCTTATTCATGTGAATCTTATAACTTATAAAGATGTTTAAAACTCTCTCGTGTCAGGGAACAATGAACCATGCTATATAAGAAATACGCTGACACCTGCCCTCAGCATATGAGCTGGTTATTTCAAACACTACAATTTATATTTTTTGTCAGACTTTGTCATACGCCATTATTCTTAATATATTTAGCGTTAGCGAGGTAGCGCAAGGAAACAGACGAAAGAATGGCCCAACCCACCCACATACACATGTATATACATACACGTCCACACACGCAAATATACATTCCTATACATCTCAATGTATACATATATATACACACAGACATACACATATATACACATGTACATAATTCATACTGTCTGCCTTTATTCATTCCCATCGCCACCCCGCCACACATGGAATAACAACGCCCTCCCTCCTCATGTGTGCGAGGTAGCGCTAGGAAAAGACAACAAAGGCCCCATTCGTTCACACTCAGTCTCTAGCTGTCATGTAATAATGCACTTTCCACATGTCATGTAATAATGCCCGAAATCACAGCTGCCTTTCCACATGCAGGCCCCACAGAACTTTTCATGGTTTACCACAGACGCTTCACATGCCCTGATTCAATCCATTGACAGCACGTCGACCCCGGTATACCACATCGATCCAATTCACTCTATTCCTTACCCGCCTTTCACCCTCCTGCATGTTCAGGCCCCTTTTTCACTCCATCTTTCCAAAACTTGTTTTGGACAATCACATGTTTACCAAATGGCGTCCTAGCTTCGTCTCTTCGATGTATATCAACTGACTGTTATATTTCTCTCTTGTGTCTCCCATGACGATGTGATTATTATACGAAAGTGCACTTGGGAACTTTTCGTGCTTCATTTTCCCCGCGGACTCACAGGAATATATATATATATATATATATATATATATATATATATATATATATATATATATATATATATATATATATATATTATCTCGGAAAGCAAAAATGGGTATGTTTGAAGGAATAGTGGTTCCAACAATGTTGTATGGTTGCGAGGCGTGGGCTATGGATAGAGTTGTGCGCAGGAGGATGGATGTGCTGGAAATGAGATGTTTGAGGACAATGTGTGGTGTGAGGTGGTTTGATCGAGTGAGTAACGTAAGGGTAAGAGAGATGTGTGGAAATAAAAAGAGCGTGGTTGAGAGAGCAGAAGAGGGTGTTTTGAAGTGGTTTGGGCACATGGAGAGGATGAGTGAGGAAAGATTGACCAAGAGGATATATGTGTCGGAGGTGGAGGGAACAAGGAGAAGAGGGAGACCAAATTGGAGGTGGAAAGATGGAGTGAAAAAGATTTTGTGTGATCGGGGCCTGAACATGCAGGAGGGTGAAAGGAGGGCAAGGAATAGAGTGAATTGGAGCGATGTGGTATACCGGGGTTGACGTGCTGTCAGTGGATTGAAGCAGGGCATGTGAAGCGTCTGGGGTAAACCATGGAAAGCTGTGGAGGTATGTATATTTGCGTGTGTGGACGTGTGTATATACATGTGTATGGGGGGGGGGGTTGGGCCAGTTCTTTCGTCTGTTTCCTTGCGCTACCTCGCAAACGCGGGAGACAGCGACAAAGTATAAAAAAAAAAAAAAAAAAAAATATATATATATATATATATATATATATATATATATATATATATATATATATATATATATATATATATATATTTGAACTATGAGCTTTGTGAATAACGTTAACTACGAATAAATGAATTTATTGTATATAGTAACGTGAATGAATGTGACAAGTGTGAGTCCGTCCGTCTTTCCCACAGATGTGACAAGATATATTTGGTTATACAAGATTGTCTGTTGCTGACGTATGTGGTAAAACTGCTGTGACGAGAGGGGTTGGGGGGGGGGGGGGGGGGGGTCAACCATTGTGTACGACATAATGGCCGTTTTTAGCACGAAGGTCCGACCCTTGAGCTAAAATAGTACGGCCCTTACATGCCAGGTCAAAAGCGGGGCTACCATACCTAGGGGTCGTACCGTCGTGCTTAACGATCGTATCCTTGCGCTCAAGCAACGTATCATCGTCCTTAAGGATCGTACCGTCGTGTTTAAGGAACGTATCGCCGCGTTGAAGGATCGTACTGTCGTGATCAAGAATTGTATGATTTTGGTTATGGGGTTAGATCTTAATTTCACTTCAGCGGATGCAGTCGAACCATCAAACGACACATGAACGACATCTAACAAGGCAAACATCGCTCGACTGCGAATAATTTACGGATGTGGGTATGGTAGGTAGAAAGACAGTGGGGGTTAAAGACCAGCTGGAACGGAAGTGTAGATAGGTTGGTTTTCTGAACAGTAATATAAAGATTATGACTCGTATATGCACAGCAGCTGTTAACTGTAAAGATAGTGGTATACACAGAACACGAGAGCGAAAGAGACTCATTTTGGTGGATATTCTCACCTATGAGAGCTGGAGCTCGCCCCTATCTATTGCATAATGTATTTCAAGTTCATGCGGGTACTGCAATGCCGTGCAAATTGATAACGAAAACAGAGGGTGAGCTCAATAAATTATCGACGCTCTCTCTCTCTCTCTCTCTCTCTCTCTCTCTCTGATAATAATAACAGTGCATAATACATTATACATAACACATGTTCATTGAGTTATCAACCTTGGTAGTGTCGGGATCACCTTACTTTCTCCAGCAACACATTGGGGACTCGCGGCTCTGTGTCATTATCGGGGGGCGCCGCATGCCATGCATGAAATATTCACAGGTTTTGCCAATTACAGCCATTAGAGTGTGGCGTGGCGGAAGGGCAGGCCTACGCGGCGGCCTAGCGAGGGAGGATTTAAAATTTATAAGCCTTTGGGGCTTTAAATAGTGTTCGCGTGTTGTGGCCCAGGGTGGTAATGACTCGACGGTGGGGAGGGCGAGTGGGGAGTGGTGGGGAGCTGAATGGGATATTAGGAGAGGTAAGAAAAATAGGGAAGATAGGGAAGTAGAAGGAAATAGGAAAGGGAGTGTAGTGCGATGGGTTTGGAGTAATAGGGATGGTGAAAGAGAGGTAAGGTGAAATGACAGACGGACTGGACTGAGAATATGATGTGTGGAGGGAGATGCGATAGATGAGGGTGGAAAGATGGCTGCTGGGGAAGACCACTGCAATAGGAAGGATGAACATGGAAAGGCACGCAGGAAGAATGACAAAGTGTCCGTTTATATGGCGCTTACTGCGTATGTCAAAAGAGATTAAGGAAGCCATGTAGGTTGTATTTAGCATCAAAAAGCAGCATAAACTGCATTGCACGTTAAAGAAGCGGTATAGGTTATGTTTGAGCTGATGAAATACATGAAGCAGTGTTTTGGTGGCTTGTATAGTCGACATGCCACTAACACATGCTTATTGTATGGCTACTGACAACTCAAGGGTAGTTTATTGTGATGTTTCTCTCCATCTTTACACCGGCAGGACTTTAGAATTCTCCACCGTCTTACGTCTTTCCGAACTGCTACCACCTGAGCTTTTCAAAAAGGTAGGATTTCTCTACTTCCCGCAAAGCTCTACGATAATAATTTTTCTTCTCTGTCTTCTTAGTTCATTACGTGTCTCATTTTAGGTCTGGTTTGTTGTGGAGGTTCTGTCCCTGACCGAAGACTCTAACATATGAAATGTGAGGTGAAGTAGTTGATAATGATAAAGGATGGAGGAGTGGTAATGTCGGGATAACCGTGGAATCTGGATAAACAGGAGATGATGTGAACCACTGAGTGAAAGACAAGGACATCAGGAAAAGAGGAAGACGAGGCTAAAATATGAAAAGTTAAGGAAGGTAAAAGACCCATGAAATATACCGAAACATTATCAATTTTCTCATAACCAATAAGTAGACACCAAGAAGGAAAAACAGGTGAAAATGGGAGAGAAAATGCAAGACAGGTAGAGTGAGGAAGGGTAGATGTAGAGGGGTAAGAGGAGGGGAAGCAAGGCAGAGGGATGGAGGGTTGGGGACGAGGTGGGAAAGGAATGGGGGCTAAGGGAGGGGGCCTCGTCCCCTACACCTGCTGATGGTCCAAACAATTTGTCACTGGCTGTGAAATATGACAAGTATGCCTCCTGCCGCGATTATTGAACCAAATTGTTAGGTATGCACACCCCTGGGGTGAGGTGAGGGGCTGGGTCACACCCACAGGGCGGGGCATGGGACTGGGTCGCCCTCCCGGGGCGGGGCATGGGGCTGGATCACAAACCCCGGGTCGATTGTGGTTACATGCTGGGGCTGGTCGTAACTTTTGGGTCACACCCACAGGGAATGGGTCACACCCACGGGGAATGGGTCACACAGACACATGGAGATGTATGGCGAAACCACTTACACACACACACACACACACACACACACACACACACACACACACAAGCGATATATTCAATAAACTGAGTTCAATAAATCGTTCTTTATCCATCCGTCTTTTGTTTTACGTGCCAACCTGGCGAAGTGGTTGGCGTACTGAGCACAGGCCCGCCAACACGCAAGACCGCATGGATTTGAATCCATGAACGTGTTGAGGAGTTGGTCTCTAATATGTGCAATGTGTCGCTTGTGGAGTTACAAATACTCAGCAAAATTAGGCAGTAACGCATCACAGACATCGCCGAGGATTGTGACGAACCGCTGCATACTAAGTGGACGGGTGATCCTTACTGGAAGGCTACTAGGCGTTATAAAACAGCGTGACGTGGTCACTTCTTTCTGCGTCACAGGTGATAAAAAAGAGTCCTGTACAAAGCGTGACGCCGTACGGTCCCTGCCGCCTCCACCGTGACTGTGTTTCCGCTTCTTGTGTGAGGATGGCGAAGCCCCAGCACGGAGGCCGGCCGTTGGGGCTTAGTGGAGCTCGACATGTTCTACTCTTGTAATGCTCTTGTAAGTTGCATTGCCGATCAACTCCTTGAGGAAAATCACACACCTTCCCTGTGCTTAATCTGCCGTACTGGGAGTTGACCAGAGCACAGCCATGGTTGGCTATGACTGGAGAAAAGCTTTCTTGTTTATTTTTGTTTCTCATAATGTTCCTCGGAGGTAAAATACAAACGTGTGTGTGTGTGTGTGTGTGTGTGTGTGTGTGTGTGTGTGTGTGTGTGTGTGTGTGTGTGTGTGTGTGTGTGTGTGTGTGTGTGTGTGTGTGTGTATGGCCTACTCACTTCGACAAAAGCAAAGGAAGTGTGTTATTGTTATGTCATTTTCAAAATAGAATATGTATCTCTGAATTTATGATTATTTTTTCTATAACTTCGATCAGCCAATCAGATCTGTATTTATGTAGAATAAAAAAGAACGATACGTGGAAATTTCCCTGATCGCCTTAAGTCTTTTCCAGCCACTAAGTGCGAAAGTCTCGTCTTAATATCAATTATGCGGAGGGCGGAGAGGTGAGTGCGGTGGTAGAAGGAGAGACCGAGGAAGCTGATCGTGCTCAAGGCGATTATATGTGTACCCAGTGAGTGTATTGGTGTATGCTGGACACCACCCACCATCCTGCACTAAGCTGAAGGACATGGCGTTAGCTTACTGGTGCTGCTGCTGATGATGGTGTTTCCTTGGTAGTGTGCGACTAAAGGCAGATGGTGGAGTTTGCTCGTAATTTTGGTTACTTCACTACACATTCTACTGATGTTAATCCCCTGAGCACGATGCTAATTTCACTTAGGCAAGACTCTGAGATCGTTGGGTATAATGGCATAGCTTTTCACCAGCCCTTTGAGGGTCAAGTTAAAGGTTAGGCCATCATACCCAAGGGTCGTAATGTCGTGCTTAACATTTCTGGATTTGACGTGCTGGACAACAATGGAGGAGTTCTGAAGTCTGGAGGTACAATGGTCATTCGTGGACTTGAAGCTATGCTGGCGATATGGATTCTTCAGGTCTAAGCCTGATACTGGCCACCGCTCTTTGGAAGCCTGTATTCTGGGAGTACGAGGGTCACTCCAAGTTCTGCAGGTTTGGGACCCAAAGTGAAGTAATCGTCTAATCGATTTCTGAGCGTCGTCAACGTATAAAAGGTAATTCATCAAATTACCATCCACGAAATACAAGCAAAGCTCTGTCACTGGTTGTTGTTACAGTTATGAATATAGTTGTCATATCGCATTCGCTTGTGTCACATCCAATTTGCTTGCTAAAAACAACATTTGTATCGATTTACCGTTGCCTTTCACTAAAGCCTTAGGAGGAAGGTATTAAGATAATGGCTCTGTTTCTTACTCTGCCTGACAATGTGTAAAAATACACTTAACAGGCCCCTCGAAAAGCTGCTCAAAATGACGTTGGAGAGAGGTAAAGTGCTAACGGTGCGGAAAACGGTAAAGGTCAAGATCTGGAGTGTGGTCCTTAAGATACTGGAAAGGATCATAAGAAAGTAAAGAAATGACTTCTTGCGAAAGAGAAATAACACGAGAGGGACAATGCGGTTTTAGGGCAAGGTTTTCATACGTTCTTAAAGTCTTAGATTTCTCAGAGGTCTCAGTTTTAGACAAAACAGAAAGCTTGTTGAATTATCTATCTCTACATTATGAGAAAGCATTTGCCACTATAGAAAATGAGAGGCTGCTTAAGATGTTGAGATATGTCAGCAATGTGTCCCAATGCATTTTTTCATAGTTGAATGAAGAATCACCTGAAGCCATAGTGTAGTTGTGCTGACGCATTAAAGCCTTGTCGAGGCACCTCTGACGTGTTTATGAAACAGAGTAGACACCTTCAACTCTTGTTCAACTTTGGTCGAAGTCTTGCAGAGGAAGCGGTGAGGTGCTGAGACGCTCGTGAAATATCACTGAAATAGGCAGACATTATTGTGTTGCAGCTGTGTCAGTTCTGAGGTAATGCAACCCCTGAAACCTTACTATCTCGTGTTGAATCATTTACAAACTTCGTCAGAAAAACAGCGGCTCTGACAGACTTTAACTGGAGCCATATTTACTCGAAGCCTTATAAAAAAAACGGCCGGCTTGGGTCTTTACGTCCAACACACACCTCGGGTCTCGATCCGCCACTAGAACTAACATCAGATAATGTAAAAGGCATATATGTAAAATAAAAGCCCAGTGATTAACAGATATCAGTAGTTTTAAGACAAAGGATAATAACTGGGTATCAAGACAACAAGTAAGCAATGTAATATATATATATATATATATATATATATATATATATATATATATATATATATATATATATATATATATATATATATATTTTTTTTTTTTTTTGCTTTGTCGCTGTCTCCCGCGTTTGCGAGGTAGCGCAAGGAAACAGACGAAAGAAATGGCCCAACCCACCCCCATACACATGTATATACATACGTCCACACACACAAATATACATACCTACACAGCTTTCCATGGTTTACCCCAGACGCTTCACATGCCCTGATTCAATCCACTGACAGCACGTCAACCCCGGTACACCACATCGCTCCAATTCACTCTATTCCTTGCCCTCCTTTCACCCTCCTGCATGTTCAGGCCCCGATCACACAAAATCTTTTTCACTCCATCTTTCCACCTCCAATTTGGTCTCCCTCTTCTCCTCGTTCCCTCCACCTCCGACACATATATCCTCTTGGTCAATCTTTCCTCACTCATTCTCTCCATGTGCCCAAACCATTTCAAAACACCCTCTTCTGCTCTCTCAACCACGCTCTTTTTATTTCCACACATCTCTCTTACCCTTACGTTACTTACTCGATCAAACCACCTCACACCACACATTGTCCTCAAACATCTCATTTCCAGCACATCCATCCTCCTGCGCACCACTCTATCCATAGCCCACGCCTCGCAACCATACAACATTGTTGGAACCACTATTCCTTCAAACATACCCATTTTTGCTTTACGAGATAACGTTCTCGACTTCCACACATTCTTCAAGGCTCCCAGAATTTTCGCCCCCTCCCCCATCCTATGATCCACTTCCGCTTCCATGGTTCCATCCGCTGCCAGATCCACTCCCAGATATCTAAAACACTTTACTTCCTCCAGTTTTTCTCCATTCAAACTCACCTCCCAATTGACTTGACCCTCAACCCTACTGTACCTAATAACCTTGCTCTTATTCACATTTACTCTTAACTTTCTTCTTTCACACACTTTAGCAAACTCAGTCACCAGCTTCTGCAGTTTCTCACATGAATCAGCCACCAGCGCTGTATCATCAGCGAACAACAACTGACTCACTTCCCAAGCTCTCTCATCCCCAACAGACTTCATACTTGCCCCTCTTTCCAAAACTCTTGCATTCACCTCCCTAACAACCCCATCCATAAACAAATTAAACAACCATGGAGACATCACACACCCCTGCCGCAAACCTACATTCACTGAGAACCAATCACTTTCCTCTCTTCCTACACGTACACATGCCTTACATCCTCGATAAAAACTTTTCACTGCTTCTACACTTGCCTCCCACACCATATATTCTTAATACCTTCCACAGAGCATCTCTATCAACTCTATCATATGCCTTCTCCAGATCCATAAATGCTACATACAAATCCATTTGCTTTTCTAAGTATTTCTCACATACATTCTTCAAAGCAAACACCTGATCCACACATCCTCTACCACTTCTGAAACCACACTGCTCTTCCCCAATCTGATGCTCTGTACATGCCTTCACCCTCTCAATCAATACCCTCCCATATAATTTACCAGGAATACTCAACAAACTTATACCTCTGTATATATATATATATATATATATATATATATATATATATATATATATATATATATATATATATAGAATGCACAGTCGGAAGAGACGCAGTGGTATAAGTGTGGAATACTTTTCGGTGGGTTATTGACAGAAAGGTAAACACAGGTGAATTGAGGATGAAATAACGAGGGACGAAGGGTACGAGGAGTGCTGGAGGAGGAGTCAAAATCAGGATATATGGGAGACGAGAGTGAGAGAGCAAAATGCGTCACCAGCGGACGATTCTTCGTGAAGGAAAAGTGTGTAGAATGTCTGTTGAGCTATGAAGTTTTGGACTCATCCCTAGATGTTGTGATATGTAAATTCGCCCTCCCCGCTTCCCGTAATCTATTATGCAAATATGAAGATGAGAATTCAGACATAATTGTCTTTTGAAAATTAGCTAACAAGACCATTAAAACAGTGGTATGGATATCTATCGTTTTTATTCTGTCTTAATTTTTTCACTCTTCCTTTTACCTCTATGAGGAAATTCTTAACGGCAGTTGAATTTCGTTCATTCCTACCTACAGATATTGATCCAAGTACTTGTATAACACAGCAAATGACATCTGGCTTTACATATGTAGATGTATTTCGTGATATATCCTATAATTACCTTGAAAGTTATGGCACATCATCTGACAAAGAGATATTCATCACGAAGGTGAGAAAGGGAGGGACAGTAACATGAAACTTGGGATGGTATGATATAAGACTCAGTCTGAAGGAAGCAAGACGTTCATACGAGAACACAACACATTTTGTCAATACAATACAGTCGATCAATTTGCGCCTTTTGCACTACACAGTAGACGTGTACTATGTCGTGTGAAGCTTCATTAACTTTATATGCTGAATATTTCCACTGATGAAGCTAGGAAGAATGCAAGTTCTCTTGCCCAGTAATAACTGTGTAATTATTTCACATGAGTAATAATCTTCCGGAAAAAATGACAAATTTCAGCGAGGAGAGTTGCTGTAATTGCTCTATTAATATATATCCTTTTAAGGAATTTCTTTTTTTAGCCAGTAGTGCATTCCGAGGAACAAAATGTATTTGCATTTTGAATTAAGGCTCCAACGGCACTTGACAATACACAAAGTAAACGCAAATTTCACGTGCACAGTTTACCGGTAAACGTATATGTCAAACATTTCTGGTTAACCTAACCCAGCTACACACACACACACACACACACAACACTTACACACACACACACACACACACACACACACACACACACACGGGAGAAGACGGTTAACTGTATTTCTAAGTTAAGAACATTGGAAACTTTGTACTATACGAGAACCTCTTGGAAGGAATTTACGAAGAGAAGATTATGCCAGAGCTAAGTGGGGAAGTAAAGAAGGTAAGACAACATCAGCTAAACCACAATAATAGAGGGGATAAACAAATGATTAGATGAAAAAAGCAAGTATAAGAACATAAGAACACATTTTCCATGATGTAGAATATGATGGAATGTTGGAAGTTACTGGAAACTGAGAATACGTGTACTAACAGATAACTGAATAAGTAAGTACAAAAACAAGCGTATGCAACATATAAAGGAGATAGATCCAGGTGTTGGTAGCTGAGTGACTGGGCTGCCGTGGAAGAACAGAGGGAACATAATCTGATGACCAGTGAGAATAGATAGAAAGTGGCATAATCAATTTTTGGTTAATTTCAATGAAAAGTTTATTAAGAGATTACATGTGGGAGGGTACAGTAAGAGGAAGTAGAGCGCTTGGTAATGATTTGCATCAAGAGCAATAAACGTGTTAGTAAAGAGAAGCAGCAGGCATGAGGTGGATGACATTATGTTCCATGAGATAGCGTACCATTTGGTACAAATAACCAACCATTAGGCACAAGTAAGTGCTGGTGATAGAGTGAAACAGGAGATATAAAGATACAGATCAGTGATGATATTTGGCCGGGAAGAAGATAATATTCAATATAAGGAGAAAAGGTTGACAAAGGAAGAAATCATGGTTCAGGATTTATCAAAACAAGAAGCATAAGGAGAAAAGGCTTGGAACACTTACATTGAGGACGCAATTTAGCAACTATATGGTGTACGGCAGACAAGATCTTTTGAAAAGATTAAAAAGTGCGTTCACTAAGCAATGGGTGAACTTGAAAAAAAAAGGAAAGAAAAATTGGAAAACTGAATAAAACACAAAACAAATCAGTATCGTCAATAATAAGAAAGTACGGAGATCCATCTGTGTAAGTACAGATGGGAAAGTGCTATACACAAATACAGATGGGTTAGTTGTTAAGGTTACAGAACTGGAGTTGAAACACCTTACGGTGGACAGCAAACCAAATGTTACCAGAATCGTTGAGACGAAACGCAGCAAAGAGAACTAATCAGATTTAGTAATCGTCAAAGGATATACACTAGGAAGGATGGAGGCACAGGACAGAAAATATCCTAAACTGTTCAGAGTTGTTGTTGAAGATATATATATCAGGAAAAACTAGAACACTTTACCTAACATTTGTGAAAACATTCATTCCCCAAGAACTAGATGATGAACAGGATAAGATATTTAGTGAAAATGTTGAATGCCCAATGATAATGACAGATGGATGTGTATGTTATCTAAGTTTCATGTGCATGGAAAGAGTACCTTTACAAGCACAGAGGATATTAATTCAGAAGAGGTATGGGACAGCATTCAAAGGAGCATGGACACGTTATAAGATCCAATGACTTGAAGATTCGAGACTACAGATTTTGAATTGTGTATTCTGGAAAGTCTCTGGATATGGAGAGAGAAACCCAAGTAAAGAATTACTTGTCCTCTACTAACATTAATCTACTGAGTTAATGATTCCCCTCAAGTTCCCATATCCCTTCCAAACGACCGTTAACAGAAAGCCAATATTTTGATTGTGCCACGACACAAGACGAAGCGGTAGTCTGGTTTAGTTTTAGGAATTTTGATTGTAATCTACCTCATTTTCTGTGTCCTATGAAATCATTAACTGCGTTGTTCAAATTCAGTTCCTGATACTTTATTTCTATAAATTCTCAGTCACATAATCGCTTCTCAGTCACATAATCCCTTCTCAGTCACATAATCCCTTCTCAGTCACTTCTCAGAAAAGTCTTTTTGGTATATTATAGGTATCAAAATTTGTCAGTCTGATCGCTGTTTACCTCTATAATTCTAAGTCTTGACTTTATATGAAGTGTATCTGGCTAGTTCTTACAGAGCCTTGCAAAGCTGATACAACTCACTAACAATAGAATACAAATATTTCTAAACGTCTGAGGTAGGTTGACCACAAATGAATAAAGAAGTACACCATGGCAGTAAGGATCTTATATATATATATATATATATATATATATATATATATATATATATATATATATATATATATATATATATATATATAAATACAGTGGATCATAGGGTGGGGGAGGGGGCGAAAATTCTGGGAGCCTTGAAGAATGTGTGGAAGTCGAGAACATTATCTCGGAAAGCAAAAATGGGTATGTTTGAAGGAATAGTGGTTCCAACAATGTTGTATGGTTGCGAGGCGTGGGCTATGGATAGAGTTGTGCGCAGGAGGATGGATGTGCTGGAAATGAGATGTTTGAGGACAATGTGTGGTGTGAGGTGGTTTGATCGAGTAAGTAACGTAAGGGTAAGAGAGATGTGTGGAAATAAAAAGAGCGTGGTTGAGAGAGCAGAAGAGGGTGTTTTGAAATGGTTTGGGCACATGGAGAGAATGAGTGAGGAAAGATTGACCAAGAGGATATATGTGTCGGAGGTGGAGGGAACGAGGAGAAGAGGGAGACCAAATTGGAGGTGGAAAGATGGAGTGAAAAAGATTTTGTGTGATCGGGGCCTGAACATGCAGGAGGGTGTAAGGAGGGCAAGGAATAGAGTGAATTGGAGCGATGTGGTATACCGGGGTTGACGTGCTGTCAGTGGATTGAATCAAGGCATGTGAAGCGTCTGGGGTAAACAATGGAAGGCTGTGTAGGTATGTATATTTGCGTGTTTGGACGTATGTATATACATGTGTATGGGGGTGGGTTGGGCCATTTCTTTCGTCTGTTTCCTTGCGCTACCTCGCAAACGCGGGAGACAGCGACAAAGCAAAAAAAAAAAAAAATAAATAAATACAGCCATAGCTACCGTCACGACAAGATCCATATCCGTCCATACACGCATATTTCCAACATAAAAACTTTTTTTACTGATGTCTGACACGCTTCTCGGTAATTACAACCTAAAATATGCAGTGATAAGGCTAATAGCAGCGTGTTTAAGTCCTTGATAAAAGAAAACTTATTGATTTACAAAATGTGATATTACTGCGTGGGTCTTACGGAGCGTGAGCTGATGTGGAGAAATGTGTGGCTGGGAAGTGCTAGGCCGTGTGAAGTGATGGGCGAGAGATGATGAGGAAATTGGAGCTAAAGTGATGGGTGGAATATGAGCTGATCGGGAGTGAAGGGAGAGAGGGGTGGGTGTGGAGTGATGAAAGTATGAGCTGTTGAGTGAGTGTGAGGTAAGAAAACCGGAGTGGTGACGGGGAAATGTGCTACAATGGGAGGTGGACATATCAGAAGAGGGACTGCATGAGTGTGATTTGAAGGTGTCACTATGTTAGAGCACTAATTGAATATTGCTCTATCTCTCCATTTTCTGTTCATTTTTTGCCATTATTCTATATTCTTCTGGCCTGCCCTTAAAGGCCAGATTAAAGGCCGGACCACCATGCCTACAGGTCTTATCGTGAAGCTCAAGGGTCGTATCGTCATGTTCAAGGGTCGTAAGGTTGTGCTTCAGAGTCGTATCTTCATACTCAAGGTATCAACAGTCATTCCGGGGGCCTGAAGTTTTATAGCCAGTTGTCGCCGACTTCCTAACGAAACAATTATTGAAAAAACATGACCAAAATATTTCGTCTAATGTACTTTTTTCTGGACGAGGTTAACCATAAAGTGTCAGCATAGCAGACTGATGAATGATGTCCGCAACATTTCCATATCAAGTAATTCTTTGCAATACGAGCAATGAACTTCGGTTTCGTAATGCAACAAAAACTATATGGATGGATGCACTTGATGCACAGTCAGTAAGTGGCAAATGACGTAAAGGTAAATGTGGTGTTGAAACTGTCGCAGTGTGTTGACTATGTGTTCCTTTGTCACTGTTTCCAGTGACAATTTTGTAGCTGGATGGTGCGTTACCAGGAGCAGTGCAGTGATTCTGTCAACAGCAGCAGTGCAGTGAACTCTGCCAATAGGAGAAGTGCAGTGAACCTTGTATACAGCAGAGGTAATGTGAACTTGCTCTACAGAACCGGTGCAGTGAAGCCTATGTGACTTTTGATCCTGCTTCTCTTGTTATGAGAACATCGTCTGTTGTTGCCTGGTGTGAATAACCTCAGGTAGGACGGTGGTGTTTTGCTTCATCCCTTATCCCGTTTTCACTACTTTCTAATGTTAATTTTCTTTTTCTCGTTCTGCTTTTTCATTCCTCCTCCTTCTTCTCACTTCTTTTCTATGCCCAATATCCATCAATGTAAACTTTTCCATCATTCCATTACCAATCTTGTTTTGAAACCATCTCAGAGGATGCAAAAATATCATTTCTATTTCCCAAGATCGTAAATAACTGGAAACCCTCAGCATCTTATATACATTCAGAGAAGATTTTAAAATATTCTCAAGAGATGATGAAAAAAACAAATGAACGCCAGACATCCAACAGACGAGTTTAAGATAAGCTATACTCATCAGGAACATGTTAGAAGAGGCACGGAAACAACACATCTACTCTACATACATAAACCTCTGTTTCTGATCCCTTCTGTAATCAGGAACAACCAACAAAGAACACAGTGTTGTTACCATCCCCTTGTGTTCCTGTGTAACATGATGCTACACCGAAAAATGTCACACTGATCTTCATAACCATATCACTGCAGCCAAAGATATTACTTATATCATGAGATTTTTACGACAGACAAACATTTGCATTTCTAGACCACATTACCATAGCCAAAGATATCATACACTGCAGGGATCACAAACTTCTTGATCTGGTTCCTACAGCTACGGACTCTAGACCCACCATCAGTTCCACAGCAATGTTAACTATAGTGAGGTAATGTTGCATGAAATAAAATCAAAGTTAAAATAACTGATTCTCTGCAATAATCATGAAGCATGATCATATCTATATCTATCTGTCTATCTATCTATCTATCTATCTATCTATCTATCTATATATATATATATATATATATATATATATATATATATATATATATATATATAAATATATATATATAGATAGATAGATAGATAGATAGATAGATAGATTAGATAAATAGAGTATACAGTCTGTCACTGAATGAGAACGATCCATCAAATGACGCAGGAGCAAATTTCAGGTTAAAACGCAACAAATTGCAGTAATTAACGAATCCAAATTAAACAAATTTGCCGTTGTGTTTACAGCATGAGTCAGGGAGCATTACGCCACCACTTTTACTGTCTCAGGAAAACCTGACTAATGTTTCACAAGACGTGTACTGGAGAATGGGGGAGGAGTGTACGTGTACTGAAGGGTGAGGGAGAAATGTACGTGTAGTGGAGGGTGAGGGACGAGTGTACGTGTACTGGAGGATGAGGGAGGAGTGTAGGTGTACTGGAGGGTGAGGGACGAGAGTAGGTGAGAGAGCAGTGTAGTGTACTGGAGTATAGTGGAGTCCCATGTGATTTTCATATCCTTTACATATAAGGGTTTCATTGATTCTGAATCTGCAGATCACGTTTGTGGTATAATAAGGATTTTATAGAAATATACTCTAAAGTCAAACTAGGCCACTAAATAAAGCTTCAACCCCATACTAGCATGGGTTATGTAAGTTGACCGGATTCGATGTATGTTCGTTTGTCTCGATGACCGTACAAGTGAATGCGTGCGAGACAAATTAACACGATCATATAATAAAGAGAAATATATACATACATTTCTAAGACCCTCGAGCACACCGCTAAAGTCCTTGAGTACGATGGGACGACCCTTGGGTATGGTAATCTAGCCTTACTAACAATGGTCACATCTCAGGCTACGACATCGTAGAGTCACCATTGGACTCAAGGGTGGCACTGTAGTACTCAAAAGGTTGGTCCATAATGCTTACACATACTATAGAAGAAGCAGGTGTTTACTCACATGACTGTGGGCTGGGAGGCATAACGAGCTGTACGAACTCTGTTGTACATGTAAGTGAGAGAGGGAAGGTTTTGTTGAGGACATAAAGTATGAAGAGGGGAACCTGTGAGTGATTATATGAAGTCAGGGAGAAACACATTGAGAAGAAAACGTTATTCATGAAATGAGAACTGAAACTATTATCAAGGTATTGTGGCGTATAAAGGGACTGGATGAAGAACGCGGATGTATTTGAGGGAAGTGAGGAGGAACAAAAAGGCTACAAGTTAAGTTAAATACAATATGTGTTAAGGTGAACTGATCCACAGGGATGATCATGAAACAATAAACACAAAATCTATACTGAGTGAAAATACAAAGAACTAGAAAACGGAAGCACTTGTATATGTGTGTGCTTTATCAACTATGAAATACATTTAATGAAGTAAAACATAAAAACATCCGACGGTTTATTGCATATTAGATGTGAATAGACAGATCAAAGTCTACCATGTGTTTTACTATCTTATCATCTGGTATAAACATTGTTTGTGTTAGTTCAACGTACGTCAGACAAGTGTGTACTCACTGGCTGAAAAGGAGGGAGGGTGTAAGCGTGACAGAAAGGACGCTAGGAAAAGGTTTACTCCTGAAGTGAGGAGACGTATGGCCAAGGGAGTGTAAGGAGGTACTACGTCTAAAAAGGAGGAGGTGGGGATAAGAGAGAAGGAAGGGGCGATTCAGTCCAGTGGTGATGATGATGTGACCAAAGTGAGAGTTGGAAGTGAGAGAGGAGCATATTGCTTAAGGTAGGATAAAAGGTACGGTATGACCACAGAGAAGTGGAAGTTGATAGGAGATTTAGAAGCAAGGGAAGGAAGGTATGGCCATAGAGGAGGTATGTTGAGGATTGGGTATTCTATCAGAGCATGACAGAGGATTGACCAAGGGGACTGGGAATGGATAGTGGGTTTAGATCCTAACTCAACGTAACAATAAGCAACGAGGATAGGGGTAATTGTTCAAGATAAAGGAGTGTAAACAAGTGAGAGGGAAAACGGAAAGTGGGGCTTGTCATGCATAAGTACACATTCAATGATTTATGAACTGCGCATGTCAGAGGACAATTACGTTCCTGAATAAATTAGTCGGGGCTGAAAATTAGTTAAAACATAGAGAACACGAACTGACATCCAATGTATACCCAACCTATATATACACAGGTATATTCACAAACACAAAGGCATACATAACTTATATGGCATTAGAGAATCAAGAAAAATAAAGCGTGATAACATGGAGAGAGTAGTTTATATAATTACAGGGCACAAAAAGTCCGAGACCTACAAATAAACTCCGTAGCAAAAAAACTCATGCAAAAAATACACAGACACTGACTATTTTCATTTACATAGACAATACTCGAAACACGATAAACAAAAACACACAAACGCACATACAAAACTGTAGCCTCTCCTGTTCTGTAATTCCACCTCTTGACTCAATAAATATAATTGGTATTACTGTAACATCCACTCTTTCTTGGAAATCCCACATTACAGGAATAGTTAAGTCTGCCTCTAAGAAACTTATCTTCTAACAGTTGCTCCGTTTATACAAAGGCTTGATTAGTCCTTATATGGAGTACTGCTTTCACATTTGGGATAGTTCTCGCTCAATATTCATACTTGTCAGAGGCGAGTCGAAAGCGGTCCGATTTATAATATGATCCAGGCCAACTTCCAAAATTGACCCACTTGCTCTACGCCGCAATGTTGGTTCACTTTTTCTCTTCTATACGTGTTACTTGGTTTTTGCTCGCGAGAGCTGGCTTGATGTGTGCCCCCACTGTTAGCTAAACAACGTAATACTCGGCAAGCTGCTGCGTCACACTATGCGCTTTCATGTGCACTAGTAACTACATCACTGAAACCCATGAACTATGAAGTAGGTGACTTGTGTCTCTCCTCTAGTGGGCAATGACAGAGTAATGTCCCCAGCAAGATGCATCCTCCTCCCGTCAGCCCCATACTATAGCCTCAGTTTTCGCCCTTGTAGATCATACATATTGATCACATTCTTCCTTTTCATTACTCATTCAGGTACCGCCCCATTTTCACTTTGAGATTGCCTTCACTCACCCACCGCTGCCAGAGACTGTATCAAGAGGCGAGAGATCCACTTTGGTGGGAAGGAAAAAATATACTTACCATCGACTGAATTTAGGAACAGCGAATAGAATATTTACGCCTATATCCATCTTCATAGGATGAATCTTAAATTACGTTCGGAGGGAGGAAGAGAGGCAGAAAGAGCCAGTACCTAGAGACGAGTGTTTGCGACGAGACTTTGTCGTGAGGCAAGGCTGACACGTAGCTCTCACACTTGAGAGAGAGAGAGAGAGAGAGAGAGAGAGAGAGAGAGAGAGAGAGAGAGAGAGAGAGAGAGAGAGAGAGAGAGAGAGAGAGAGAGAGTTTGACTTTTAAGAGCAAGTGACAATTTTTTTCTTTACTCATATTTTCCATATTTGTGGTACAATGCCTAAAATGGCACAGTGTTTGTGTTGTAAGTAAATCTTTATTGTATTAACCCCTTGGCCACGACGATTCGAACCGTCCGTATGACGGCCTAGCATTTGACATGACAGCTATAAGTTAAAGGCCAGGCCATCATAACCAAGGGTCTTTCCCTTTTGTTTAAAGGTTGAGCCGTTGTGCTGAGGACTCGTGACGTCATTACGTTACCTTCTCTCTCCCCCAGAAACATTCAGGAGTCAATATTCAGGAGACATTGAGCAAGTGGACAGACTAAACCAGACCAAACACAACATAAAGCTATATGAAGCAACGGAATGCATGAAGCACATGTCATTATCTCGAAGTTAAGTCCAGTTTTCGATGCTAGTCAAAGATGAACTAGAGCCATCCACACATCCACCTCCTAAAAATTCGACTCGTCAAATACGTCTCACGGGAAAACAGGAAACTCTATTTGGGACAACCCGTTATCATGTCATCTGTCTGCTTCTCTACTCTCTCCATACTAAACTTTATGCTTATATTCTTTTCTGTTGGTAAAAGCAGTCTTGAAACGACCCAGTGATCTGTTGCTGTTTGCATAACTTTGTATATTCTATTGGCTTTCTGTATTAGGTGTCTATATGTGTAACAAAACACTTGTTGTCCGAAGTTCAAAAAATAAACACAAAAACTACTGTGATTAAAATTACACTAAAGCAATTGGTGTATTTTGAAATACATCAATGCAATTACCTACTAGGTCGTATTCCTTGTTCCTTGCCTAACCATCCACCTTGAGCGCAAGGATTCCCGTGAGGTTCAGGTCAAAGGTCAAGTCACTTTTCCCTAAACTATCAGTTATAGTAACAATGAAGTACAAAACAGCCAACATTCATGGGATCACATTTTCTACACCAATATGCTTTTTACATTAACAGGATTGGGAGGATTTTACGAAGCCAGATAAAAGCCTACGTGTCTATAACTGAGCACTTGCGTATTTGAGTGTGACGTCATTCGTTCGTTAACGCGGCTCCCAATTGATCTCTTTGCGGAAATGGAGATAGTGTCATAACCGTCAAGGGATGTATGGATTTTCGTCATGGTGGGAACTAACCAGATTTTCATACTTACGACATATTCCCTTAAACCAAACATGCTGTAAACTAAGTTACCTTATATATTTACGCCTGTTATTAAACCTATTATCTGAATCCGGCTTATTCATATAAACCGGATTATATTCTTATTACTTATTCCTTATCATCCTACATAGCATCTTACTGACTTACCGAACACCCTGATCTTTCACACTTTGAGCACGACTTTACAACTCTTGAACAACATGGTTCAACACCTGAACACGACAGTGCGACCATTGGGTATTATGGCTAAGCCACCGACCTGATCCTAAAGGTCATTTCGAAGGTCATCATATTCGAGGGTTTACCGCAGCAACCCAACTTTTCTCCCTAACTTTAATCCATCCTCTCAGGATGAGACAAGCCATGCTACGAATATTTGACAGAGCCCCACTTCACAAGGCCTTAGAAATGTTACCCTCGCGTCATCAAAAGGGGTTTGAACAGCCCTTCCCACGATAAGGGATCACCTCTCTCTCTCTCTCTCTCTCTCTCTCTCTCTCTCTCTCTCTCTCTCTCTCTCTCTCTCTCTCTCTTTCTCTCTCCCCTTGAAGCCAAACAAGTACGGCGCCTGCGAAATTGTGAAGCTCCAGTCGTGTTTTAAACGGCAAATGGTATTAGGGTCAGGTAGAGTACCATCGTGTTGAATAGATTTGTGTGTTTAAAAAACCCGAAGCCCTACGTGCGCGTCCAGAGCGCCGGGGCCGGATCTTTTTGTGGTGTAACCACGGCTGACGTGGGGAGGGGAGGGGACGGGAGGCGAGGGAAGGAGGGAGGCCAAATGGGGAGTGAGCGGAGTATAGAATGGGGAGAGACAGAAGATGATCAGAGGCAGTATGGGTGAGGAGAATCGATGAATGAAGATAAGGAGGACAAAACATGAGTTAGGTGAGGAAGACGAGATAAAAGAAGGCGGGAGAGAGAGAGAGAGAGAGAGAGAGAGAGAGAGAGAGAGAGAGAGAGAGAGAGAGAGAGAGAGAGAGAGAGAGAGAGAGAGAGACAAAAGCAAGAAGGAAATTCCAAAGCTTTGATATTTGAGGAAAGGACATGCCATAACAGTCACTTCCTTGTGCAGTCTGGTCTCCATAAAAGAAAAAAAGTTACAGGAAGAAGCAGCTCTTTGCGTGCCACTGACCCAAACCTCACTGGCTAGAACATATACAGACAGCTCACGCGAGCAGTGGCCGAAATAATACCCATAGAATAGAAAGAGGGCAGCAGCAACATCCCGCAGGATGGAAAAAATAGTTAAAAAGAACTAATAACAGGTGGGCTAATGATGGGGAAGGATATTGATTCCATTTGCCGGAAAGAAAAGTGGATATACAAACAGCGCCTCATAAGAAGGTGACTGAGATCACAAGCTATGGAAGAGTTCTTCACAGACACAATAATTACGACACCTATACAACGCTTTAACACCACAAAATTTTAGAATACAGATTTTGTGAGGCTTACGTGTTACCTTCAAGCCTTGCTCAGATTCTGCGATTCAACCACTGCATGGAAAAAGAAAGACTTTGCATCAATTTGCAGAAGTGAAATTTCATTCATCAAAACAAACATTCACCTAAAGACCGTTGAGCTGATTTGAAGATACATTTCTTAATATTGTACCATAGTGAACCATATGTAACCAATGAGGCTTTTGAAAAGTGGTCCTTGGTGCCGTTAGAAAAGCCTTCAAAGCAAATGTGCTGCAATTCAAACCCAATCCAGGTTCTGGAGTACCAACATCGAACTTTATAGCTACGGTGCGGCCATGAAAGAAAGACAAACAAACACCCAAACACTTAAAAATATTTTGTAGATTCAGGTAGAAATTGCATTTAGCGCTATTGCTTTTGGTGCGGAGTTTTCTTTACCATCAACTATTGTTTTTCTTATGTCATTTTCTCTTACTTCAAAATCTGCAAAGGCATTTTTTTACTGATTATTAGCTGATATTGTTCAGTAACCTGCCATCTGGTACATTTTCTTGGAGGAAATTCATGCTTCAACAACAGAATTATACACTCGTGAGGCCCCATCTTTGGTCTTTCTTTATTCTTGCATAACTTTGCCAATTTCTGCAGACTGTTTTGCGTTTACAGATTAATCACCTGGCTTATTTCATTCATTTACAACAATGAGAATGTAAAATATCTTCTTTACATCTTCTCAAACAAGTTTCTTGCTTAATATCTTGCTATGACCGCTCGTTGAAATTCTTTGCATCTCTCAAAGAACTTTACTGGCTTAGAAACGAAATTTCAGATCGTCACCCCCTTAATCTTTTTTTTCCATACAGTGCAGCTATACATCTCTTCTCCTTTCCTTGCAACTCAGTTTTTTATTTCATGAACCATTTATATTTTCCTACTTTAGACTTTTCTAATGGATATTTTTTCTTTAAGTAAAGTGACACAAGCTGAGGAGCATATCATTTTTTAAATCTGTTATAAGATGTGAATAGTCTATTGAACATCCCGTCATTTCTGTAGTGAGAGACAATTCTAATATCAACCTACGGACAGTCAGCCTCCTTAACAATTCTCCTGACGAGGTGTTCTCTCGATATACCAGATACAGTGTCCACCTCTGAGCTCTGGCCTCACACACAGATTCATGTAATTTGTTCGCTGCAAGATAATATTCATAAGGAAGCCTTCCTTCACTATGTCCCCAACTTCATTACTTTGTATTTGTTTAGGTTGTGCTTTATTAATCATGTATCAGACCAACTCGAGAGCTTTCAATGTCCCTGTGTAAGTAGATGCAGTCCTCATCATTCCTTGCATATATCAAGAATAGCAACGACCCTTAAGCTCAGGTCAACTACTAGGTCATCATACCTAAGGGTCGTATCATTCTGTCGAAGAGTCGTACCGTCGTGCCCTTAGGGATTAAGCATACGTCGTATGAGGAGGAGAGAGAGAGTGCGAAAGGGGTAGGAGCACCGTGGTGGTGGGGTGATCTCTGGGAGGGAGAGGACAGCATGAAGCAATGCTAACCCAATATGGCGAGTGTGTGTGTGTGTGTGTGTGTGTGTGTGTGTGTGTGTGTGTGTGTGTGTGTGTGTGTGGTATGTGTGTGTGTGTGGTATGTGTGTGTGTGTGAGTGTGTGTGCCACTCCAGCTTCACTCCAGACATTATACTCCTCCTTTACATCCCTCACTCCCTCCACCGTCACTGCCATGCTCCGTTCCCTCCTACTTGTGATTCAGGGAAGCTCTCACCCGCTCTTGAAATTCGGCATCAGTAGCATACATGTTGGCAAAATGATACATGGTCAGCGTCCAAGAGGATGTCACCTGGAGAGATCCTTACGATAAGGACTATTTTCAATTCAGGTGTAGTCGGGTCTCAGGACGAGGAATTCTTTCGTTGGGCTTCACAGTTTTGTTTAACTTTCGTCAAGATGGCGGTGACGTCGTGGATCGTGGAGTGTGTGAGGCCAGGATGTTGGTGCACGCCAGCGTTACGGTTTAACGTAGGAAGATAAGACAGACAGAGGGTTCACTATGAAGCTTAACGTGCACGAGTTAAGATACTGAAGCAAAAGCAAACGTATACAACATCATCCATATGGTCGTCCATCATCTGGGTTTTGATAGATTTCCCTCAACAAACGCGTGGAATGGGCTATACAAATACTATTATCTACTCCTGCATGTACCAGATATTTACATGTAATTACCTACCATGATAATGTGGTGCCTCGAGAATAAGTTTTAATATGTTTCTGAGGCTTGATGTTCACCCAGACCATTAGAATATGTGGCTATTACTTGACACAGCTCAAACCTAGATGGCAGCACATGATTTCTCGAGATTTCTTGCTGAGTACACAACAGATCCTTTCAGAATTTGTACCAACTGGAGAGATATACTTAAAGAAAGCAATATCGCTCCAAGATCCACTCAGCCGGGAGGACATCAAAATTCCACAGCTACAGTGATCAGGACCATTAGCAACGGATACCGATGCTCGTGTCGAAAGCTCTAATATACATTATGGATGTGACCAGGACTTGGGCAGAGTGAGGAAGGGGAAGGTGCAGCACAAGGTGACAGACGGATTGTCTTAACATATCGCACCCACCCACCAGCCCGCAGGCAAGACATAAAAAAAGAATTTTATGCAGAGACCTTGATAACACAGAGCAGTTATCTCGCACATGTCATCTCTCTCATCACTGCCCAAACTTCGGAGCCTTCTGCGAATGAGACTCACAATATCCAAGAGACCGGCCATCTTTAGTAATGGCGAAGCTCTCTACGTAAAATCATGAAAATATCCACCAAAATCTTTTGTAGGAATGGCAGAACCATCGACGTAAGACATTACACCCAACACACTCTTCTGAAAGGACAAACTATATCTTTTATATCATCATCCTCCCATGTGAAAAGAACAGGAATGGATCCACGTCCGTCGAAATTCCTAAAGGTCCAAAAAGAAGCCATAAGCTAGAGACGAGAGCTCTCTGGCTGGAAGACCATGTTGGCTACAGTGCAAACAAGTACTTCTGGTGATGGCTGCAGACACAAACGCGCTTTGGTTATAATGATCTTACGTGGGTGGGTTTCTATTAGATTACTGAGGAGTATAAGAAGAAATCTTCTTTCACTTTTCTGTACAAATATTGATAATAATAACAATAATAATCATATGTGTTATGTAGTAATACAATACTCTAGCACGAACTAACCACGCTCACTATGCTAATGTTTCCATAACTATAAAGTGATTACCAGCAACATAAGGAGCAGATATACGTCACTCTCAACTATTTTTTCTACTTGCCTTTGTGTAAAATTTTGTTTATGCTCATATTTCAATGGCATCCCCATGATATAAAAACATTTTGATCAAATTTTGCATAACATGAAGCAAGACAGGGGCGACGCCAGTGCCTTCACATCATGTATGTACGTAAGATCTGGTCTCACAACACATTTTTCTTTTGTTCCGTTTTGTCTTTCATCCATGTAATTCTGAAAGATGAGGTAACTGAGTTTTCACATTCCCCTCAATTTCCAAATATTCTACATAAAAAGGTAGATCACTTGCGATCACTTCATAATGCATCGGTAATACCATCAACGCCACCAGTGTCATCAATATCATCAGTTCATCACTATCATCAGCCTTATCCATATCATCATCGTCTTCCTCGTCATCACCAGTGTCCACGTCACCATCATTGTTCTTGTCATCGTTGTCATCATTAATGTCATGACCTCATCACCCGCCGCATCATCATCATCATGACCTCATCACCCGCCGCATCATCATCATCCTCATCATGACCTCATCACCCGCCGCATCATCATCATCATCATCATGACCTCATCACCCGCCGCATCATCATCATCATCATCATCATGACCTCATCACCCGCCGCATCATCATCATCATCATCATGACCTCATCACCCGCCGCATCATCCTCATCATGACGTCATCACCCGCCGCATCATCATCATCATCATCATGACCTCATCACCCGCCACATCATCATCATCATCATCATGACGTCATCACCCGCCGCATCATCATCATCCTCATCATGACGTCATCACCCGCCACATCATCATCATCATCATCATGACGTCATCACCCGCCGCATCATCATCATCCTCATCATGACGTCATCACCCGCCGCATCATCATCATCATCATCATGACCTCATCACCCGCCGCATCATCATCATCATCCTCATGACCTCATCACCCGCCGCATCATCATCATCCTCATCATGACGTCATCACCCGCCGCATCATCATCATCATCATCATCATGACGTCATCACCCGCCGCATCATCATCATCCTCATCATGACGTCATCACCCGCCGCATCATCATCATCATCATCATCATGACGTCATCACCCGCCGCATCATCATCATCCTCATCATGACGTCATCACCCGCCGCATCATCATCATCATCATCATCATGACCTCATCACCCGCCGCATCATCATCATCCTCATCATGACGTCATCACCCGCCGCATCATCATCATCATCATCATCATGACGTCATCACCCGCCGCATCATCATCATCCTCATCATGACGTCATCACCCGCCGCATCATCATCATCATCATCATCATGACGTCATCACCCGCCGCATCATCATCATCCTCATCATGACGTCATCACCCGCCGCATCATCATCATCATCATCATCATGACCTCATCACCCGCCGCATCATCATCATCCTCATCATGACGTCATCACCCGCCGCATCATCATCATCATCATCATCATGACGTCATCACCCGCCGCATCATCATCATCATCATCATCATCATCATGATCCCTGATTTCGTCAATGTCATTCTCGTCATTAAAGTCGTTAATTTTATCCTCTCAAAAAATCCATATTCTCTCTCTCTCTCTCTCTCTCTCTCTCTCTCTCTCTCTCTCTCTCTCTCTCTCTCTCTCAGATAGATTAGAGAATGTGTGGAGGGGCGACGGATGGCCCAAATCCAAATAACAATAAAAGAAAAATTACAACGTAAAACAAGGGAAACTGAGCGTGCATCCAGCATACCTTCCCTCACATTGTTCAATGAATAAAAGACATATATTACATAGTAAACACAAACTGAATGACTCAGATATGACTGGTGATGCTCTTCAAGGAATTCTGAATAAAGTTCAAGATACACAAATAAATAATGAATTACAGTTTATTGGATTTCAGCAATTATTCGGCTGAAAATGCACAACTGAGGTTTGACAGATATTACAGACCTCGGTGTTCATGATGGTCGCCCGTTAACTCATTATAAAAGCTTAGTTAACTAGTAACTTTCCCAGTCTCCCCCCATGACTGACGCTGCCTCATTGTCCATCAATACCCAGTCTGGTGCATGTCCTTCACTGCCTCGACCATATCACTTTCACCATTCCCTGGAGATCGTCCATCACCTTGTTGCCCATCTCCCCCAACCCATAGCTTCCCATTCATCTCGTCCCTCCACCTCAAGTTCACCATACTTCTCCAATCAATCACGACTTTCAACTCGTCCCTCCACCTCCTCCTCTGGTTCTACTCTTCACCAAACCCTTCACCTCTTACCATGTCCTTCACCTTCCCTTCACTATACCACCTCAGGTACCTCTCCCCTTTACCATATCCTCCCAGTTCCCCCTTCAACCAGTCTCTCTTCCCCAGTTTGTCACCGCCCTCCTTCCTAAACCCCCCTTCAACTCCCCCAAGGCCAGCTTGCCCCAGCTCTCCAAACCTGCCTAAGATGGTAGTGGTGACGGGGCGTTATGGTCAGCAGTGGTTGTCTCAGGTGCCCATAAAAACCAGGGGGGAGCCATCTTGGCAACATTCTGGGTGTAGTGTTCAACATTCCGAGAGCCGTGTTGTGTAAATCCCGCAGTCATTGTATCCCGCCAGCCACAATGGGAGCCATGAATGCTGATAAACCACGTCACCCGCCGCCTGTGTTGTCTTTAATACTCCATCCGTCACTGTCACCCCAACAGTAGCTGCTGGTGGAGTGGTGGCCGAGGTGGAGCTGATGTTGTTGGTGGTGGTGATGCTGGTGCTGGAAGTCTACCAGGGGAGAGTAACGGAGATGACGGTTGTGATATTGTTGGTGCTGGTGGTGGTACTGTGGCATATGTTGGTGGAGTTCGTGGAAACAGTGCTGATGGGGGGGAGACAGAGGCTGTGGCAGCAATGTTGGAGACAATGGCGAGCTTGTCTTGAAGTTGAGGGCTCCGCTGTGGTGTGTTGTGGTGGCGGTGGTGGAGGAGCTGGTGGCGCTCTTGGTGGTAGTGAAAGTAATGGTGACGCACATGGTACTTGCGTTCTCCGCTTGCTGTCGGTGTTGGTGTTTCTGATTTTACTGGTGTTGAAAGTTGTGTTGCTAGTAATAAAGGTATGACGGCTTGTGGTAGAGGTGGTAAAATAGGAACTTTTAGTGGTAATACATCAGCAACTTACTTCTTTCTCTGTTGCTGAGCTTCAAGTATTTCCCACTTCAGGCCCGTTCATACCAGTACATCTAAACGACACGATAAGCAAGGATCCTTCCTGCTCCTTTCCTTGCCTTCTAAGTTTTTTGACGTACTACAAACCAGATAAAAGCAACACACGTGACACTACTCCACATTGTTTCTCCTCCTCTCCTTCCTGTACCTTCTGTTCTATGCTTTGGTTCTAGCCTGTGCTCTGAAACCCTGACCTGACAATTGACCTGCCTTTACCTGTTCTTTAGTGTATGTTTTGTACCCTCCGACCTATCCTGGTGTAAGATAACAATCATCCTAGCCTGCACTCTACGCCTGCCATTAATGTTAGGTGGTATCGCTATAACAATGCTTATCTTACTTCAGTAGATTATCTGTGGGTTTACTCACTCCAGCACGTTGAATCGGCACCACTTTTACTACAGCACATTTTTGAAGAAAATTACCTTTAATTCCTTACTTTTTTCCGGACATTTTCAAACTTGCAGCTAAGAGAGCAGATTGTTGTCATGTAGATACAATCCAGCTCAGTCGCAGAGTTGGACACGAAGTCCGGGAAAAAATTAAAAGTAAAGAAGGAAAATATTTCTTAAATAAGGAAACATTCCGACTTTGTTATCAGCAGCAGCACGAGACATGCTCTGTGACATACCACAATGTGCTCTGTGCCTCACCTTTCCCGTACGCCGTGTTCTGTCACATCCAGTACTCGACGACCCATTATGCCCGGTACTTTGTGATCTGCCGAGCTTGCAATCAACGTACCGTAGCTTGTGTCCGCTGATCTGTATTGTGTAACACCGGCCGGCATCTGTACCTTCAGTCAATCTATGACCTCGCCTGGGTTACATTCGGAGATCCATTTAAAGCCTCCCTTGATCTGTACATTCTAAAATCTCACTGACTTGTACTCTACGATATCCTGTGACCTGTAACCTGTACTACGTGTGCTGTGAGTGACCCCTTATCCTCCGCCTTTTACCACGTGATGCGCCCAGATTATACGTCGACCTTCGTCATCAGACGTGGACTGTTCCCTTGAGAACGACAGTGCGGCCCATGGCTAGAACGGCCTGGACCTTGGATATGATAGCCTGGCCTTTCACCTGACTTTAAAGGTAAGATATGAAAAAAAAATATACTGAAGAATCGTATCATTTAGTTCAAGGATCGTACAGTTATATTCAAAGATGAGCATAATGGTTGTCTCTCAAGGGTCAACCATTATGCTCAAAGGTCATATCATCAAGCTCAAAGGAAGAACCCTCATGCCCAAGGGTCACACAGTCAAAGGTCGCAACGTCGTTTTCAAGAGCTTAATTCTGTACTGTCACTTGGTCCGTCTGGTTCTATGTGATCTATTGTAAACAGAAAAAAATACCATCTATTCTCCTGTAACTTGCTTACCTAGTGTCATCGTCGTGCCCTGCATACCATGAACTCCTCTCCTTGCCTATCATGACTTGCTCCATGCCATTCTTATCAGAGGCAGTTCACAGCGACCTGTTGCGGAGGATCATATACACCACAAGCAGTGATGACTTCCGGCAGACGACGTGATCTTCCCAAAGTAATAATACCTTTGTCTGTTAACATCTTCCCAGTGTTATCCCCAGTGATTACTGACTTTCTTTTATGTTAAAGACTCCAGTGAAGAGTTAAAGTCCTCGCTGTAGTCAGGCCATAAAGGAAATACAAAAAAAGCTTAAGAGATAAACAACTTAAGAAGAAAAGAATGGTTATCGAATAATTTTGTAAGTGGAAAAGATACCCTGTGAAAAGGGTCAGGTCGCAACTCTGAGGAAAGACACGAGGAGGTGAAGAGTTTCTAAGTTTACTGGTAAAGAGAAAGAAACAGACATCACAACGCCCCACATGTGAGAGTCCACTGGCCACACGTTGTCATCATGTGACGCACTGGTCCGCCGAGTATTACGTGGCCTCGCTAATGGTGGGGTCTCACAAGCGGCCGTTTTGGGATCACATTTTGTCTCCTTAGCACGCAAACCTCATCTCTATTTTTTGTTTCTTTTCTAAGACAACTTCCTCGCAATCTCTCTCTGAACAATAACCACATTATCTCCCGAGGTGAGTGTCCCGTGATCGTCTACCGCAGTATTCCATCACATGGTTGCCACTAGGGTCTGACTTTTCGATGGCTCCTCACTTGTCGCCTCCCTGCCCATATACGACCTATCGCGGCCGCTCACACTACCCTGTCATTTGTATACGTTGTCAAGACCATACTAATCCAGACCCAACACAGTGCCATCTATCTTGTTTGTTGTTCCCATCTCCAAAGGCACCATTCTTCGTGTGGCCAGTTCTTAACAAAGGTCACGGTGTGACCTCACATCTTAACTCAGGTCAGGATGTGGCGTCACAAATTAACTCCAGTCACGATGCTGTGACCCACCCTGATTCAGATTATGAGGTTACATCACAGCCCAGCTCAGGTGACGGTGCTGTGACACATTCAACCACAGGAGGAGGTGTTGTGCTACAAACTCTTGCTCATTTCAAGTTGCCTCGTCTCAAGTTGAATTTAGTTGGCCACATTACACTGAGCATGTACCTTGCTAGTGAGAACCACACCATAACCTCTACCACAGTCATCACTGGCACAACAGCATTCATCATCACCACCACCAACACAAACTTTATCAGAGTCATAAACAATTATAGCAGTACTCATCACCACCACCAACATATCGTCTACCATAATCATCACCAGCACAATAGCATTCATCAACATCATTCATCATAACTTCATCCTGTATCATAGTTACCCACCATAACACCATCAAGAGCACATAATCCAGCGTCTCCATCATCATACTCAAGTTTTTATGGCCATAACAAGTGTCATCACCATCACTATGACCATGACCACCAATGTCACCACAAAACCACTAGGAAAATCATCATTGCCCCCATCTTCTGCTACAATACTACTGCTACCACTGTTACTACTAGGAAAACTATTGTTGCCACCATCTTCTACTCTCACTACTTCTACTACTACTACTACTACTACTACTACTACTACTACTACTACAACTATTACAACTATTACTGTTGTTATCATTTGTGCTACACTATGATGGAGCATGATGGGTCAGGGCAAAGGTCGGACAATTGTACCAATGCATTACACCATCATGCCACAGGGTCCTACTGTCGTGTTCAAGAGTCGTACCGTCGTACTAAGGAGGTCTTCCGGTCGTGCTCATGGGTCGCACAGTCGTGTTCAAGAATTGCATCGTCGGTGCTCAATCCGTTCACTCATCTTTCACTTAGTCTTAATCTCCTGGAGGATCTAATGGTTTACTCTCATTAATGGACCGATTTCGATAAACATAAGTGGGGTCCTGGGGCGCGTGGAGGAGCCAGCGGTGACAGGGCAAGATGGCGTCCAGATCCCGCCACAATGGCCGCGGTTGTGATGATATTCACACATATTAGTCCAAGGTGGTGGCCGCGCGTTGCCCCGACCACCTGTTGCATGTTGCATGCTGTCAGGCCTCAGCTCCGTTACTGCTGTTGCTGCTGTTGTTGATGCTGCTGCTGCTACTGTTACGGTTGCCTTTTCTGTTGCTGGTGACTGAAGTTACTGTTGTATGTGTTTTTTCTGTTACTGTTGCTCCTCATGGCTTTGTTGCATCAGCATCTGTTATTGTTACAGCTACTGTTGTCGTTCCCCGTAACTGTTCCTTTTCATGGACGCCTACTGCTGCTACTGTTGTCTTATATACTATCATGATGACCTTATATTTCACGTTAAACGATGTCAATTTGACGATACATTTCACGTCACGTGATGACAATATTGCGGTATATTCCACGTCATGTTGTGTCAGCATAACGTCACGTCTTACGTCATGTTACAGTGTAAACATTCCACGTCATGGGCTCCGTCATGGGCTGTCAACATAATGTAACGCAGGATGCTAGAGGGTGGAAATCCTCTCCATCAGATAAAACAATGTTGCAACGAAAGAAAAAATCATTCTGTTTTTGAGTTGCTCATTCATCCCAACAACCCCAATGAAAATTTTATTTGCCTATATCTAAGCAGCATAAACTACGCTGCAGACTGAGGTAGACAGAATGTAGAAAAATATAGGATATTCATATTTTTCCTCCATTGCAATGCAGGAAAGAAGCTTGGGGATGAAGAGAGGAAGACCCGTCGTTGTGAGGAAGATTGTGAGGGAGCAGATGATGTGATGATAAGAAAGATACCAAAGCATTTTTCAGTATTCCTCTTGTTTATCGAAGGACTAGATTGTAACTGGATCACAGCTGTGAAAGTCATACATAAATACGACGGTTTCACTCCTAACTTGGCAGTGGCTAATGGAGAAAGACATGTTCCTTGGCCTGGAACATCACCATGAAAATTTAGACTAAAATCTAAACATCGTCCACGCCTAAAGCAGTTAGGACCTACACCACAGATATCTACGTGAGAAACATAAAGACGCGCCGAACACTGTAGTGACGTTGGTAACGATATTCCTCCTTTCCTATCGGACGAGGGGGATACTGGGGTCTCTGGGCACATCTGGACCAACCGGTCACCCTCCTATGTTGATGAATCGTACCCACTGTACACCTTATGTTTGCTTACATCCACCCCCCTGCTACGTGCTCTTCACCACAGAGACGTCTCTTCTGTGTACTCTTAGAAAAAAAAGCCTTTAGAATTATCTAATTTGTAGCAACAACTTTTTCAGGCTCATATCAGTCTGGTGTGAGCTATAATACTTTACAGTAAGAAGTGCAGCTTAGATCCCCGGGACAATGTATTTGAGATGTAGTTCTTCCCATGATACATTAAACCTGCGAGAGCAAAACATTATTCAGGTAATTCACAATTACTTCTGTGGAATTTTTTTCATAAGCCTGTAATTCCCAGGTCAAGGGAAATATTATGATAATCCCCTGATGAAAAAACTGAGGTTCAAATAGATCGAGAGTCTATCCTACTTCACCAGTTCTTGTCTTCAGCATTTTGAAGTGCTGACGCCTCTATCCCTATGTGTGGAAGGTGAAAGGATCTGACAATCTTCAGAACTGTGTAACTAATGTCTACACATTGATGACAATGATAGTCGCTCTCTGTTTCCAAAGATTTATATTTCTTATAACACGATTATGAGCATAGATCTGCTGATGATATATGCAGCTGTTTAACGTATAGCAACTGGAGTAAACGGGGTCGGCGAGTTGGTTGACCCCTTCTTGACAGACTCAACGCTGAGTTTTTTGCGTTCCTATCCTCACGTGTACAGCCAGGAAGATCCTCAGGATTCTTATTCGTGGACATAAAACTCCAGTGGTGACGGTTATCACACTATTTTCACCACGAAGATTTCATTGTTCGGTAAACAAGAGAATTTCGAAAGAGTGACACACTTGAATTTTGTTATGCAGATGAAGTTCAACTCCTGCGGACCCTGCCGCAGCTGGCCCCGTCTCCTGTGTGTTTATGGTTATGGCTCAGGTGTGTGCGACATTCTTGGTCTGTACCGGATACAGACCGAGACAATGTGTTCCATGTGGAAGGATGAGACACAATGAAACCATAACCTTACCAAACTACTGAACAATGGGAAGCCATAACCTTACTTAAGCACTCGGCAATGGAAAGTAAAGTTACCTAATCAAAAAAAAAGAAAAATCTAAGCTTGTTTCTATGTCTCTAACCCTCTTGTATGTTCACGCCTTGACAGCTCAAAGTCTACGACTCACCCTTGCTCTTTCCAGTTCAAACACGTATATCCTATTTGTAAGTCTCTCTTTATCCATCTTTTCCACATGTCCAAACCATTTCAGTACCTTCAGTTAAGCTATCTTGATCATAATCAGCTGCTTATTAACCACACTTCTATCTTTCTCCGTTATTCCTTGCATGATCAACCCTCCTCACACCATTAATTCTAACGTGTTCACTCGTCAAGTTCTTTTGCACTTAGGGCCCCAAACTCAAAACCATATAGCATCGTCGGGATTATGATAACATCAACATAATACCATTAAACTAAAAAATCCAGAAGGCTATATGATAAAAATGAGAGGAAAAATGACGGTAGGAAGCTACTGATGGTGGACAGGTGAGTAAGGGGCTGATGAGAGTGTGGTCAGGAGTAAGTCTTATGATACTCAAGAACTATGTTAAAGACCTGTAATGCTCTGATGATGAAGTTAACGCTATGAAAATATACGTAAAAGTGTATGAGTAACACATAAGTTATGAACATATTCAGCAGTTAACTATTTAACATCTTGATGGCAGATGCTAACCAACTGAGCACGACAACACGACCCCTGAGTTCCAGTGTACGACCTTTTGAGCTTGACGATACGACCCTTGAGCACGACGTCACGACTCTTGGGCACGATGTTACGACCTATGGGTATAATGTCCAGACTTTTCATCTGATGAATCATACAGAAGGGTCTGGCTGTCGTACTCAAGAATAAGTCAGTCTTCCCTCATTGCACGTCTACCATTTCTCATACTTCACTTCATGCGTGGCCAAAATAAACCAGCCGAAGAATTTTAAGTTATCAATAAATAATTCGTTCTGCCTGATCTGCCCCCAGAAGCCATTGCTCAACATGTCAAGTCTCGTTAGATCAAAACTGTATGTAAATGTCTCATAGTGAATACCAGATACAGTAGACCTTAAGATCCCAAACCTGACAGCAAGATATTAGCCCTTGTCACAGGTGATCATAAGAATGAAATTCCTTTTCTCAGAATCTATTCGGTTAAGTTATTCTTTGTTTATAAGGATAAGAGTTATAACGAACTTATTCCTGTCATGACGACCTTATCCGGAGGTATCTGGAATGTCAAAATTCCTGTGGCTTCTGATAAAAAGACCAAGGGACTCCGTTTAGTGTGGGGTGGCGACGTGCCGTCACTGGGCTGGAGCAGGGCATATAAAGCCGTCGAGATAAAACCATGGCGTCGTCTGCAGGGCTTGATTGTGGAGTCAATAACATGAGGGCAATATAAGGTAAAGAAAACGACATCTCAGATATCACAGAACTTACGTGTGCCGGGCGATAGATCATCACTCGATTTTTTTCCGATGCTTCTCAAGGTTCTGTTTACTCTTGTGTTTCGACAGGAATATATATATATATATATATATATATATATATATATATATATATATATATATATATATATATATATATATATATATATTTCTTTTTTCTAAATCATTTCTTACATTTTTCATATGTATATATATGTATATGTGTGTGTATGTGTGTGTGTATGTATATATATATATATATATATATATATTATCCCTGGGGATAGGGGTGAAAGAATACTTCCCATGCATTCCTCACGTGTCGTAGAAGGCGACTAGAGGGGACGGCAGCGGGGGGCCAGAAATCCTCCCCTCCTTGTATTTTTAACTTTCTAAAAAATGGGAAACAGAAGGAGTCACGCGGGAAGTGCTCATCCTCCTCGTAGACTCAGACTGGGGTGTCTAAATGTGTGTGGATGTAACCAATATGTGAAAAAAGGAGAGATAGGTAGTATGTTTGAGGAAAGGAACCTGGATGTTTTGGCTCTGAGTGAAACGAAGCTTAAGGGTAAAGGGGAAGAGTGGTTTGGGAATGTCTTGGGAGTAAAGTCAGGGGTTAGTGAGAGGACAAGAGCAAGGGAAGGAGTAGCAATACTCCTGAAACAGGAGTTGTTGGAGTATGTGATAGAATGTAAGAAAGTAAATTCTCGATTAATATGGGTAAAACTGAAAGTTGATGGAGAGAGATGGGTGATTATTGGTGCATATGCACCTGGGCATAAGAAGAAAGATAATGAGAGGCAAGTGTTTTGGGAGCAGCTGAATGAGTGTGTTAGTGGTTTTGATGCACGCGACCGGGTTATAGTGATGGGTGATTTGAATGCAAAGGTGAGTAATGTGGCAGTTGAGGGAATAATTGGTATACATGGGGTGTTCAGTGTTGTAAATGGAAATGGTGAAGAGCTTGTAGATGTATGTGCTGAAAAAGGACTGGTGATTGGGAATACCTGGTTTAAAAAGCGAGATATACATAAGTATACGTATGTAAGTAGGAGAGATGGCCAGAGAGCGTTATTGGATTACGTGTTAATTGACAGGCGCGCGAAAGAGAGACTTTTGGATGTAAATGTGCTGAGAGGTGCAACTGGAGGGATGTCTGATCATTATCTTGTGGAGGCTAAGGTGAAGAGTTGTATGGGTTTTCAGAAAAGAAGAGTGAATGTTGGGGTGAAGAGGGTGGTGAGAGTAAGTGAGCTTGGGAAGGAGACTTGTGTGAGAAAGTACCAGGAGAGACTGAGTACAGAATGGAAAAAGGTGAGAACAATGGAAGTAAGGGGAGTGGGGGAGGAATGGGATGTATTTAGGGAATCAGTGATGGATTGCGCAAAAGATGCTTGTGGCATGAGAAGCGTGGGAGGTGGGTTGATTAGAAAGGGTAGTGAGTGGTGGGATGAAGAAGTAAGATTATTAGTGAAAGAGAAGAGAGAGGCATTTGGAAGATTTTTGCAGGGAAAAAATGCAATTGAGTGGGAGATGTATAAAAGAAAGAGACAGGAGGTCAAGAGAAAGGTGCAAGAGGTGAAAAAGAGGGCAAATGAGAGTTGGGGTGAGAGAGTATCATTAAACTTTAGGGAGAATAAAAAGATGTTCTGGAAGGAGGTAAATAAAGTGCATAAGACAAGGGAGCAAATGGGAACTTCAGTGAAGGGCGCAAATGGGGAGGTGATAACAAGTAGTGGTGATGTGAGGAGATGGAGTGAGTATTTTGAAGGATTGTTGAATGTGTTTGATGATAGAGTGGCAGATATAGGGTGTCTTGGTCGAGGTGGTGTGCAAAGTGAGAGGGTTAGGGAAAATGATTTGGTAAACAGAGAAGAGGTAGTAAAAGCTTTGCGGAAGATGAAAGCCGGCAAGGCTGCAGGTTTGGATGGTATTGCAGTGGAATTTATTAAAAAAGGGGGTGACTGTATTGTTGACTGGTTGGTAAGGTTATTTAATGTATGTATGACTCATGGTGAGGTGCCTGAGGATTGGCGGAATGCGTGCATAGTGCCATTGTACAAAGGCAAAGGGGATAAGAGTGAGTGCTCAAATTACAGAGGTATAAGTTTGTTGAGTATTCCTGGTAAATTATATGGGAGGGTATTGATTGAGAGGGTGAAGGCATGTACAGAGCATCAGATTGGGGAAGAGTAGTGTGGTTTCAGAAGTGGTAGAGGATGTGTGGATCAGGTGTTTGCTTTGAAGAATGTATGTGAGAAATACTTAGAAAAGCAAATGGATTTGTATGTAGCATTTATGGATCTGGAGAAGGCATATGATAGAGTTGATAGAGATGCTCTATGGAAGGTATTAAGAATATATGGTGTGGGAGGCAAGTTGTTAGAAGCAGTGAAAAGTTTTTATCGAGGATGTAAGGCATGTGTACGTGTAGGAAGAGAGGAAAGTGATTGGTTCTCAGTGAATGTAGGTTTGCGGCAGGGGTGTGTGATGTCTCCATGGTTGTTTAATTTGTTTATGGATGGGGTTGTTAGGGAGGTGAATGCAAGAGTTTTGGAAAGAGGGGCAAGTATGAAGTCTGTTGTGGATGAGAGAGCTTGGGAAGTGAGTCAGTTGTTGTTCGCTGATGATACAGCGCTGGTGACTGATTGATGTGAGAAACTGCAAAAGCTGGTGACTGAGTTTGGTAACGTGTGTGAAAGAAGAAAGTTAAGAGTAAATGTGAATAAGAGCAAGGTTATTAGGTGCAGTAGGGTTGAGGGTCAAGTCAACTGGGAGGTAAATTTGAATGGAGAAAAACTGGAGGAAGTAAAGTGTTTTAGATATCTGGGAGTGGATCTGGCAGCGGATGGAACCATGGAAGCGGAAGTGAATCATAGGGTAGGGGAGGGGGCGAAAATCCTGGGAGCATTGAAGAATGTGTGGAAGTCGAGAACATTATCTCGGAAAGCAAAAATGGGTATGTTTGAAGGAATAGTGGTTCCAACAATGTTGTATGGTTGCGAGGCGTGGGCTATGGATAGAGTTGTGCGCAGGAGGGTGGATGTGCTGGAAATGAGATGTTTGAGGACAATGTGTGGTGTGAGGTGGTTTGATCGAGTAAGTAATGTAAGGGTAAGAGAGATGTGTGGAAATAAAAAGAGCGTGGTTGAGAGAGCAAAAGAGGGTGTTTTGAAATGGTTTGGGCACATGGAGAGAATGAGTGAGGAAAGATTGACCAAGAGGATATATGTGTCGGAGGTAGAGGGAACGAGGAGAAGTGGGAGACCAAATTGGAGGTGGAAAGATGGAGTGAAAAAGATTTTGAGTGATCGGAGCCTGAACATGCAGGAGGGTGAAAGGCGGGCAAGGAATAGAGTGAATTGGAGCGATGTGGTATACCGGGGTTGACGTGCTGTCAGTGGATTGAATCAAGGCATGTGAAGCGTCTGGGGTAAACCATGGAAAGCTGTGTAGGTATGTATATTTGCGTGTGTGGACGTATGTATATACATGTGTATGGGAGTGGGTTGGGCCATTTCTTTCGTCTGTTTCCTTGCGCTACCTCGCAAACGCGGGAGACAGCGACAAAGCAAAATATATATATATATATATATATATATATATATATATATATATATATACATATATATATATATATATATACATGTCATGGAAGGCCGATTGATAGGGAGTCAATGAGCAGTCTCATCGTACACCAGATAAGAATTCAGACCATTCAGCCGATTAACTACATAAATGCAATTCATGAATTCCCCTCGTCTCTGTTAATCACCTCCTGCCTCTTCCTCCTCGTCCTCCTGATTCTCCTCCTCCTTCTTCTCTTTCTCCCACTCTTCCTCCTCCTAAAATAGCTGAAGGATTATCACCAGCCCTAAGTCCTTCAATAAGGGGTCCTCCAACTGATTCTGGAGCCGACGGTTGTATCAGTGAGCGCGACTGTACGGCCTGGGGTATGTTGACCTGGCCCTGGGCCAGATCCTCACACGTCAGGTTAAACGCCACACCATCATACCCAAAGGTTGTGACATCATAAATACCCAAGGGTCGTACCATCATATGTATCCAAGGGTCGTACCATCACACCCAAGCATCAATCCGTCGTGCTCGAGGATCGTACCGTCGTGCTCGTGGATCGTATCGTTGCACCCAAGGATCGTACCGTCGTGCGCGAGGATCGTACCGCACGTGAATATTGCACATTGTCACAATCTATAAACATGCCTGAATATCAAGACACCTTTCAGAAAAATACTTTCTACAAAGTTTTAAGTTAGATCCGTATTGTCTCTTAAAACTGTAACTATATGATCCTTAATCATCCCAGCAAGACTGTCCACTGCTAACGAGGTATCATCACCTACTCTAGGATGAAATTATCAAAAATATGACCATTGTTAACTCTACGATATTCTTAGGCAACAGAATAATGAACAATTACGAATAAGACTCTACTCCCGCTGTATATAATCCCAGGCCTGAAAAATGCACGTCAGATGAATCAAAAGTCCCTCCACACAAGGAGACAGTTGGCGTAGGTTAGGTTAGATGATAATCGAAGTACATATATAATGACTTGACTGATCTATAACCTGACGTACACATACTTTACGACAAAAAAAAAAAAAAGTTTATGGAAAGATTTATGATAATAGATTCACGAAATATTCCCAGACATACATCTATTCATCAATGCAAAAAAGATAAAAGGTACATCAAAAGATGGAAATAAAGGATGGTTAGCTAACAGAGGAAGAGGAGGAAAAGCAAATAGCGTCCAAGTAAAAAGAAAAAAATGACGATGTGTGACAGCTGTTGGCTGTATGGCTTCCTTACTGTGAAATGCCTTCGACATCCGACGACATATTGAATTACGGATAAAAAAGAATTAATCTGTCTGGGTTTGGGACGACTGTGGGTCTTTCTGGCTTATAGGGCTCTCACGCTGTGACTCGCCTACTGTTTATACTGACATATTTCTGTCAAGCTCTGTCAGTTTTAGTCAGAATCTCAGATACTGAATATCGCAAATGATAATTTCGCGTACAGTCTCGACTGATGACCGATGCAAATCATACATGTCTCAGGTTCTGTCTGTCTGTCTGTCCGTCTCAGACGCCCTGTGTCACAGATATCATCTGCTGAAGATGATATGATGAGGTTCTGTCTCTGTCGTCATCCCTCTGAAACACTATTTCTTCAGATGCCAACCCAAATACTGTTAGTCTTAGATTCTCTCTGTTTGCCTCAGGGTCCATTGTTTGCCTTAGATACTGTCTTACATACTGTTTATCTGAGATAATGTTTGCCCGTGGTTCTGCTACTTTCAAATAACAGACGACAAAAACAGTCAGTTTATAAAGAAATTAGTGTCAAAAAATGCAATAAACATTTCAAATCATGTTTTGCCATTTCTTTCATCACATATCAACGTACATGATGTACCTATAGGTCTAAAAGAGGTTCTCCAAATAGACTCTGTGAAGAGTTTACGTAACCTTAGTGTGTGTAGATGGGTACACTGGGTTACTGAATATAGTCAATTACTGGGTGTAGATAAACATGATGAGGTGCATATGGTTATAGCTGGAAATGTGTGAAAAGATGTTTATATGAGTGAAAACGAAAGTGATCGCATGTGGAGCCATTACAGTTTGGGTATAGTGAAGGAGAACGTAGATAAAAGTGTGCAAGATAGTGACAAGAACAAGCAGTATAGAGGTCGAGTGCAGCAGGTAGACACACCAGCAGTGGTGCTGGTGGTGCTGGTGGTGGTGGAGCGGCTACAGGATTACGGAACATAAGCCACCGCTCCAAAATTTCAAAAGTTTTCTGGTGAAAAAAAAAAATGGTTGGAAAAAATATAGTGGGCTAAAAGTTCCAGTAGAAGTAAGTTGGTGGCGACCTGGGGAAGAAACATTAGCAGTCGACCTCCTCGTGGGCCATACTTCCTCAGTCTACCTCTTCCTGTCTACCTCTTCCTATCTACCTCTTCCTGTCTTCCTACCTACTCCTAGAACAATATATCTCAGCTGACCTCAAACCCTACTTTTCAGTTAACCCTGACTTGCCTTCATCTATCCATATTCTCCCTCATCTGCCTTCACCGTCAACCCCTTATCAATCTAATCACTTCTTCCCTGACTTGGGCTACCTTTCCTTCTTCCGTCTTCTGCCTCCTTGGTCGTATTTCTCTGTTCATTTCTCCTGCTCTCTCTCTCTCTCTCTCTCTCTCTCTCTCTCTCTCTCTCTCTCTCTCTCTCTCTCTCTCTCTCTCTCCAGACTGTCCTTAAATCCCTCCCAAACGTTACATCCTATCCACGACGTCGCGACAAGCCCCACCGTTCCCTTGACCTATTCCCCTCCTGCCCGTAGTACATCATCTATCCTCAAACACCTACCCTTCACATGTAGTATCTCTTCCCGTCTCCCACCCCCTAATTACTTTGGCACTCCACCACTCCAATAATTTCTCATTAACTCATCACACATCACACTCTCCCAGACATCCCCCACACACTAACACCGTATGTGACATCTCATTCTACCCACCCCACACCCTCACACCATTCTCTTAACTGGTTGTTTCGGGCAAGAACATTGAAATGGAAGTGGGGTGAACAAGGAAAGTTAGCTAAAGAGACGATAGTTGTAACGTGAAAATGATGGCGTATGTTTGATAAAATGTGTGAGTGATTTGTTCACGATGTTCTCATTTACATACACAGGTACACTTCGTGTGTGTATGTGTGTGTGTGTGTGTGTGTGTGTGTGTGTGTGTGTGTGTGTGTGTGTGTAGGTTTATACTGCCCGTGGTTGTAGTAATGCTGTGTGTTGGTTCAGACAAAAGCAGCTAAGCTAGTCTAAGAAATGTTCCTTGTGTGTTGTGATGGATGAGTGGCGTTTGCCTCAGGGCTTCCCGACCTACCTCCCACACACCACACTCGCCTTCTCCCTACACACCACAATCTTCTTCCACATACCACACTGATTTTATTCCTTCACACCACCACCTTCCTCCTTACACCACCTGACCTCCCTACACATCACTCATTTCAAAGAAACCAATTTCGTCATACGTTAGGTTTAAAGGTACAAAAGGGATCGCTTCAGCTTGCAAGTTTCAGAGCACTTTAGAACCAGTAAGGGTGTTGGATGAGTGTGCCCCTGACATGCTGACCAACACTGTTTGACACTTTCTTGAATGAAGGTGGAAGAGCTGGCTATGTATGTCATACATGACGAAGGTGGTGGAGGCATCCATGGCACCAGTATGTCTCAATAGCTGACTTATCACAACAAAAAGTGATTCAGTAGGGGGTCCACAAAGCACAGAAACATCCGTATCATGGCACTATCACTGCTAATTCGAGATCAGGTCTCAGCTCCATGCACTGTCCCAGACTAGTGCGTAGTACTACTGACCACGTAGAGAGTGTGCTTAACGACTCTGAAACCATATGTATAGAGCTACCACTTTACTTCTTTTCTAGGAAGTTTCTTGTTTGATTTCGTCGTATACAGTCTAGTTATTCTTTCGTTGGATCTTTCGAAAATCGGTTCAGTGTTGGCATTATCAAGCTGGTCTCGAAACTTGAAAGTTGTGATGAAGTCACACTTTACTCTTGTCTCTTCCAAGGCAGACATGTTGATGTCCTCTAACCCCTCAGTTCTCTTAATTCTGGAACTATCTTTGTTGCCTTCCTCAGGACCTAATCTATCAATTCTTTGTGAGTCTTCAAATGTGGTGACCAAACTCGAGAAACAATTCTTAGTTTCATTCAAAATCTACGATACTTACGGTTTGCCGAATATCTCATTTAATCCATGTACTTAAATGCAATTCAAAAGTTACCTGAGACAGTTTCAGGCTTGTCACATAAGCTCATGCAACAATACTATACAACGTCATCCTAGACTTCCAGATCTCAGGTTTCGTGAACGCTGTAACCATTTCACTGTCACTGACGTAACCTAAGAACGTCCTATTCCTTTAGTGGGTTATTTATTAACCGCATTACCTGCATCTGAATCAACTCTGTACTCCCAAGGTTACTGAGTATCTGTATGTCTTGCCACACTAAACATTTGGGCTGGAAGTTACAGTCAGTAAATTATTTTTTTACGCTACAATATCCTCTTTCCTACGTACCACCAGGCTCCTCTCACACAACACCAACTTCATCTATGGTCAATGTATATCATCTTAACATGGCATACTTATAAGGAATGATAAGAAGACAGATGACTGTAAGCTCTGATGGTGCCTAAACGCCTCCCTCAGGGAGCAATCACCTGATCAATACGAGTCCAAAGCAGCGTTAACATGATCAACAGAAGAGTTTTCCTAAGCAACCAATCGATAGAATTGCTTCACGTCACATCCTAGCTTTTTCTGTTCGTAGGTTGGACAATAAAGAAGTTACTCAAATCAACTATCAGTAATAAAACACCCAAGTTTTGACCTCCAGAGTAAGACCCTCGAGCAAAATGTTGCGACCCTTGGTTATGATGGTGTGATGTTTGACCTGAATGGTAAGGTGCCTCCTAATTATGATGGTGTGACCTTTGATGTGAGCAGTAAGGGTCAGGTGAATCCTAAGCCTTCATTCCCAAGGGCCGGACCGCCTTGCTCTGGTGGTTATAAATGAATGGTTTATAAAGAGGCAACACAACATTCACATACCACGCTTCCTCTGGACGCCTCATCACGAAAAAAGTGAAGTACTTACACTTTATATAAAAAATTATATCTGTAAATGACTAGATTTTACTTACATTTTTTCAGCGGCTCCTCCACTAACCAGATATGACTCACTTCAGTCAGCATAGGCTTGCACAACAGCCTAGGGGGAACTCTGCCATCACAAGCCTTCCAAGTGATCTAGAAAAAAAAAGAAGGTAAGTTAAACTATGGGACGCTACCTTATGCTCGTCAGACTTCGAGTCGCCTAACATTAAAATGTATTTCAAAAGCGACGAACATTCGTGGAAACGTCCGAAGTGCTGCTACAACTACAGTGAGCGTACGTAGACTGGGAGTTTTTAACCCGGATTATAGTGAGTGGGGCTTCCCGCCGGGTCTTTAGCAGGCCATGACCCCTCCACTGTGACCAAGAGGGGCCAGCTAGGCGAGGCAGGTGTGCCGGGAAGGGAACTCGTGGAAAGGAACAGGAAGGTGATGAGGTAGACGGCAGCAGTAGCATGTGGAGGGAGAGAGAGAGAGGTCGTGGGTGACCAGGAAGGGGGTCATTTATGACAGACAGACACGGAGGAAGAAGGCACGAGGAAGTGCTGTAAAGTCGTGTGATACAAATACATAATATTTACACACATAAAGAACACTAGGGACGGCAAACAAAAGCATGAAACACACAACGCAGTTAATGTTTGATGGCAAACAAAACCCTTAAAAACACATAACAGGCAATGCGTGATGACAAACAAAAGCATGCAACACACAGAGTAGTCAATGTGTGATGACAAACAAAAGCATCAAACACAGAAAACAGTCAATACTTAATGACAAACACTTCCAGAAATATAACAACTGTTCCTGATGTAAATTCCTCATTACCTTTGCATGTAAATTGAATGATAAAAGATACAGGTCTCATGAATATTCAATGAATATACAATGACAGTGTAAAGGGTTTAATTACGATGCCGTTCCAGTGTCTGCTAGTAATGATGGTTATGTCTGACACTACCACCGTGTACGGCTTCAGCCACATGACCAGCACGGCAAAGACTTGTACAGAACAACCTCACACACACACACACACACACACAAAAAAAAAAAAAAGGTATAAATACAACGATGAAAATACAGACACGCAACTTCATACGGCAAAGACTTACATTGTTAACATGGACGGTAGAGGGAGTATGAGTGTGTAATGTATTTGAACACAGACATGTATCACTTATGTGTGATGTTCACAATATATACAGAATATAATATAAGGTAGGCAAATACAGCTTACAAAGACGAAGAAGCTCCTAAAAAAGAAAGATGAACACATAAAACTGGATAAGTGATAATTCAAGCAAATCAAACGCATAGATATAGACATAAAAAATAAGAACACATTCTCGTAACCCACTATACACATTATTATCAAACACACACACACACACACACACACACACACACACACACACACACACACACACACACACATAAAAAGACTGTAACAAGAAGCAAGGTTACCTCAGCGCTCACTACATTAGAGAGCAAGAGTCCTTAATACTTACGAGTATGTAAGGCGAGACTTGCCACAATACAGGCTAGCACGTAGAGCTCACCGCAAGAAAAGTTTAGTTAAGAATAAAGAACTATGTGAACCGCATGACGTCGAGTGTTATGTGCAAGATGGGAGCGGTGCGTTAGTGAAGTGAATGTCAGCAACCCACATGTGGTCGAGGAAGAGAGACAACACACCGACCCAGACCACCAGGCCCAGGACCTCAACATCTTCCTACCTATCCTAACCTACCCACGATATTATACCATAAAGCAGAGCTGGCACGCAGCGCTGACGTTATGAGGGAGAGAGAGAGAGAGAGAGAGAGAGAGAGAGAGAGAGAGAGAGAGAGAGAGAGAGAGAGAACGTAGAGCAACACTGCCATCCTCCACACACGCAAAACGAGATGTATAAATACACATACGCTGCAGTGTCCATTAACAGCTCTGACGACCATAAAGACACACATCTACGCATGACAATTCATGGAAATTTGATTGTAAAAGATAATGATGAATTCTCTGGACTAGTGTGATAAATGGGTATGGTCATGTTGTATTAACAGCAACCCAGATGTATAAGAAGAGACGGGAAACATGAAGAAAATACGAGAGAGACTTGTATGACGGCTTAAATTTGCATATTGCAATACCAATGACGGAAACATTATAAAGATTATGCTCAAAAATTTATGATGGAAATGTTGAAATGGAAGTCCCTAAGTTTCAGGAAAAAATTTTATTTGATGTTGCAACTACTGAGAAAATTGTATCATTCATTTTCTAACAATAAGTAATACTGTAACCTACATGTGCTGACTACAGGAAAATTTCCAGTAATGAAAATGATGATAATAATAATAATATTATCTATGATAATAATAATAATAATAATAATAATAATAATAATAATAATAATAATAATAATGATAATAATAATAATAATAATAATTATAATCATAATAACACCAATAATAATAATAATAATAATAATAATAATAATAATAATAATATTAATAATAACAATGATAATAATGATAATAATAATGATGATAATAACAGTTTATGAATTAACTGAATCCAAAGGGTGAAATTATAGAGAGAAAATATGTGCAATAGAAATGCTGAGACAATAAAGAGAAGGTTTAAGTCAGGAAGTGTAACATTATAATATACTGTTGTGGGAATAACACATAGTGAGGGTTTAAACGTCTCGAAATTACTGGTCACTTTTGATGATATGGACACCATGACATGACTACATCTCGGAGTCATACCAAAATATACTCTTACGTTTTTAAGTTACTTTCTTAATCTTGTGGTAAACAGTCTGATATATTACTACAAAGTTTTAACCACCAAAATCATAACTCTTAGCGTTCTTATGATCAACTCGCCACCTTTAGAGATAAAACTCCCTCTCCTTCTCCGTGAACGCTCGGCCATTCCGAAATGAACTCTCGCCATCCGTTCTCCTCGGTTTATGATAGATAAAAAGAAAAACGGCAGATGAAGGAGAGGTTGGAGAAATCTTCCAGACTTTCTGCTATGTATTCCTAAAGTCCATATTTCTTGCTTTGATTTATAGATAGCGTTAAGCTTTGTCTGTTTCTTGATTCCCTGCAGTGTGTGTGCGTGTGTGTGTGTGCATGCATGAATGTCTGTGAATATGTGCTTCTGTATATGTGTGTATATATGTTTGCTAGTTCATATATATATATATATATATATATATATATATATATATATATATATATATATATATATATATATATATATATATATGTTTTTTTTTTTTTTTTTTTTTTTTTTGCTTTGTCGCTGTCTCCCGCGTTTGCGAGGTAGCGCAAGGAAACAGACGAAAGAAATGGCCCAACCCACCCCCATACACATGTATATACATACGTCCACACACGCAAATATACATACCTACACAGCTTTCCATGGTTTACCCCAGACGCTTCACATGCCCTGATTCAATCCACCGGCAGCACGTCAACCCCGGTATACCACATCGCTCCAATTCACTCTATTCCTTGCCCTCCTTTCACCCTCCTGCATGTTCAGGCCCCGATCACACAAAATCTTCTTCACTCCATCTTTCCACCTCCAATTTGGTCTCCCTCTTCTCCTCATTCCCTCCACCTCCGACACGTATATCCTCTTGGTCAATCTTTCCTCACTCATTCTCTCCATGTGCCCAAACCATTTCAAAACACCCTCTTCTGCTCTCTCAACCACGCTCTTTTTATTTCCACACATCTCTCTTACCCTTACGTTACTTACTCGATCAAACCACCTCACACCACACATTGTCCTCAAACATCTCATTTCCAGCACATCCATCCTCCTGCGCACCACTCTATCCATAGCCCACGCCTCGCAACCATACAACATTGTTGGAACCACTATTCCTTCAAACTAACCCATTTTTGCTTTCCGAGATAATGTTCTCGACTTCCACACATTCTTCAAGGCTCCCAGAATTTTCGCCCCCTCCCCCACCCTATGATCCACTTCCGCTTCCATGGTTCCATCCGCTGCCAGATCCACTCCCAGATATCTAAAACACTTCACTTCCTCCAGTTTTTCTCCATTCAAACTGACCTCCCAATCTTCATGTACCTGCATTCCTTTGCCAATGAATTACCCTCCATATATCAGACCACAAAATCTCTATGTATATGACCTCGTAGGATCTACATGATATATGCATCTAGCAGAAGTATAATATACAGCACTTATACATAATTCTGGACAAATATATGTTTGTACGGGTGGGTTTCTTAAATTCAAAAACTACTCTGAGATCGGATCACGTCCGGCGTTTGAGCACGACAGTGCGACCCATTGATATGATAACTTGAATTTCACCTGACCCTTGAGCGTCAAGTAAGCGGCCTGGTCATCTTTCTAAGGGATCGTTCCTCCTACTCAAGCAGTTTGGTATCATCTACACCTCACAGTATATAGCAGAAGACACACGGATACACACATGTATATCAATCCACCGTAACGACTACATCTTACTGTAATACGTGTTATTTTCTGTCCTCCGTGCGCCACCTGCCTACCCTATCTGAAATACATCACGGCATCAACCTGACACTCTACCCTCTACGTCAAGATTGGCTCCAGACACTGTAGTAGTCTATATTATCCGTATCGGCGAACACGAGACGTGACCTCGTATCATACCAAGTCTCTGTTCACGACCATTAACCCGTGTTGTACTGGGGACGTATCATCAATTTAGTAAGAAGAAGAGGCTGAGCAACGACGCTGAATATCCACTAGCTTGTCTTGAGGCTATTTCTTTAACGTCGAATGCTTCTGTCACGGACAAAATTCCTCATCAATGCCAGCCTTTAAATATATGAATATATGACTAACGAGATATGGAAGTAGGAGAGAGAAGAGGTAAAAATAGCCCATTTAAAAGGGACAGGTCGTATCTATCAATAAAGATATGAGTCAGTCAAAATCTAACGCTTTGTAGTGTAAGGAGAGAAACAGACAGCACAACTGCCTACCCGAGAGTTACCAACTGTCTCACAGTACCAGTGCGAAATACTCACTTGCGCAGGATCTTATTTCCTGTCTACACCTAGTGCGCCGTCTACTCTGTCGAAAAACATGACAAAAATTGAGGAACAAGAAAAAAAAAATGGCAGTGGACACTACCGCAGCCTGATCATGACAGTTTTCTGTGGTCAAATAATGAATGCTAACAGCATCATCATAACACCATCAATACTGTAAGAAAGAAACACGAGTTTTACATGTCATGTAAGAGATTGCAAAAAGATAATGCCCTAAAAAATTTACCTCCGAAAAATATTGCAGACAGTTAATCATCAAAGATAAAACCAACATCACATTTTCTCTGGTATCCTTCCCCATTTTCTTTTCAAATACTGATGATACCTCCGCAAAACAGGGTACACGGCAAGACCCTGGCCTTCAACACATAACGTCCAGTATTCGGTAACGTAACAGTATCTTTTTAACTCTCGTGTGTTGCAGGCAGTCCACACCCAAATGTGGTTTTCTTCCACAAGTTGTAGGGCTTCCCATGTTCTTCTCTTCCTCCTCACTTGCTATTGGGCTAGGTCAACTTGTGGAAAAACAACCGAGATTATACATCGTAATGAAAATCGTACTAAAAGATAAAACTTCTTTTCACATTTTTCCTTTATGTTCCAAAAATATTCATAAAAAGCTGATCTTAAGAAGACTGTGTAAACTAAAGTAACTAAGTTCTAAGTTCTCGGTTATGGCGGAAGTGAAGAAGTAAGATTTACAGCACAGAGACCCGTATGAACACGAACACCTTTCCGTCTCAGAGGAGCAATGTGAAAGACAGGGTAATAGTGGGTTACGACCTAACCTTCAGTGAACATAACAGACCAGCTGCTGCTATTTCAAAGAAAAAACAATAAGAAAGGCTAGATTCCACAAACCCTTAAGACTAAAGAAGACAAACAATAATAATATTCGTCCAGACACATATTCTACTGATTGAAATACTCTGTATAATTTCTAATAGATGTGGTTCCAGTTCCCAGCCTAGTTAGCTGAAAACGAGGTAGAGAAAAAATTGAAGCTCTCATTTTGCGGTTCTTACCTTTATTAAAGAAGTTACAGTAACACCCAGTTGCTGTCATTATCACTATAATGCCTTACTTATAAACTCAGCATTTTTTTTATCATAGTGATTTCAAATGTAAATAAAATTGTTAAGTCCAGAATTATAAGCCATTGAAAACGTAATAGAGGCCCAAGAAAAAAATATACGAGTGATTAGGAAAAAATCTATAAGATAGTACATTTACAATGAGTATAATGACAATAAAGGAGAACTGAATATAAACATCGGATCGTGAAGGAATTTCAAGATACAGAAAATTACTTTTGTTCATGTTTACCTGCACTCAAGACCCAGCACAGTTCTCCTTGGTTCATAACAATCAAGGTATAAGGAACACTTATCACTTACGAAAATGTTTCCATAAAAGAACACAAAGATAAATCCCATGAATATCCATAGGATGAGGTAGTGGGGGCTGTAAAAGGATTAATAAGATGTGAAGGAGAGAAACGAAACCAAAAATATTTGAAGGCTGTGCGATTATATAAATTCCGGAATACTGGAGGATAGATGAAATTACATTAATGACTGCAACATTTACTCGTTCTTGTCGATTTTTTTGTCATCTATGGTGACAAACTCCCTTGAAAATGAATGTTTCCTTAATTAGGTGACACATCTTCCGCCCGGGCCATGTGGCTCCCTCGAGGGAAATTGCCTTTTTTGGGTTGTTGTTTTCCCGAATTACCAATAACTCGAAAACAAAAGTTAATTTTCAACTTATGAACTTTTAATTGTCATATTGGTTATCATGAATACAATACAAGCGCACAAAGTGATCATGATCTTCCTATCACTAAGGTGTCTCATATAAAATTTATTACAGGCTTCCTGGCATACTAGTGTGTCTTGTCTAAAGACGATATCAAAAAAGCATCTTTCTCAAGCTGTTCCTGATCATCCAGTGGGTTCATAACAAGGTCCAACTCTTATTCCAGTAGTTCTCATCCCGCTCCAGCTCTTGAGGTCCTCAAGATCTAATTTCAGTTCCAGAAGCCATTCATCTTTTACTACTTCATGAAGCCCTCCAGGTCCACCTCAAACTCTAGCAGCCATGGGCCTTTGCCATTTTTGACGCCCTTACGGTTCAGCTTTTCAGCGTCCCTGTTCCTCGGCCATCTCCAGAAACTCTCGAGGTCCAACTCCATTCCCAACAGCCCTGGTCTTCCGCCGCCTCTTGAAGCCCTTAAGTTCCAGCTCCGGTTCCAGCATCCTTGTTCCCAGTTGTCCCTCAAGACACAACACCCACTACACTATATATATACATCATCCCCTGATTCTGGGAGCCCCATTTTCATTCTGCCATCAGGCGGAAGATACTGCCAGCCTACAACCATAAATTCACCTCATAAAAAGGAACAGAAGCAATTAAGACAAATCCAATTAAAATGATGAGAGTAAGTGCGTGCCATTATGTGTTTTATGGTACGTGATACAAACCTTTATGGTTATGTCCTTGACGAACATAACCTCCTTCCGCTGCATCTGTGGACTTCTCCGCCAGACCCAGGGATTAGGTGAGGATAGTCGCACTTAAGGGAGATAGTCGCACCACTGGAAAGTTGCAGGGGTAATAGTCGTTGTAGGGAGAGTAAGGGAGGAAAGTCACATTGGTGGGGAGTCAAGAGGAATTGTCACGTTGGTGGAAAATTAAGGGGACAGTCGTCGTAGGGAGACTAAGGGACGATAGTCGCGTTTAGCAGGGAGACAAGGGGGATAGTACATCTCTTGAGTGGTTTCAGTGGGGGGTAATGGCAGTAGTCAGAGATGACGGTTGATGTTATTTGGAAGTGAAGGAGAAAGCTAGGAGTGAAGGAGGCAATTAAGGATGAAAGAGCTGAATAAGAGTGGATGAGGTAAGTAGTTAGTAATGAATGAGGTAACCAGCAGTATATGAAGTCAAAGGCAGTTAGTAGAGACGGACGGAGGTTGGGAAGAAGGAGGTTGTAACGAAGGAGGTAGGAAGTGGCAGATGTAGTTTTATGGTGCGTGGCAGGAAGTTGGGAGAGAAGGAGGTAGCTGTACAGTGAACGTGTGGTAGGTAGTAGGTAGCATGCACCGACCAGGGAGGTGCTACCATGGGGGTGGCTAGCATTCAGTCCACAAACTCGTACTTTTTCCATCTCATACACAACATTTGACATGTTACTCACACAATTCTTAACTTTCGATCTTCCCAACTTTTAAAGCAAAACATTCCAAGAATACTTTTTGTGTTTCATATCTCTACCCCGCCCCACCTCCCACTTCCCCTACCCATCCAGCTCTTCCAACTATACAACTTCTTCGACTACCTGACCTTCTGCCAAAAGGCATTCCTCTCCTCACTCTCATATGCTGAAATCCACAATGCAGGGGCTTCACTGTACTCCACAGGATTGGTTAGGTTCTGCATGAGATGATCCCGGAAGAGTTGAGGTATTATTCCTTATAAGGATTTATAACAATATCTAAACGCTCAGCAAGAGCCTCCAAATGTCAAGACCACTCTTTCAGCATATTTGACCTCTGTTTTTTATTTTACCTCTGAACTTTCTCAGTAAATATATACTGTCTTGCTCACTTAGGAAACTCCAACCACAATCTATTTCAGTCACTTACAGCCGGACACGTCCACCCTACTGCCCCTGTGAAACGCCAAATCTGACACGCTGGTAGAGCTCAACGGTAACCCCTACACAACAACTCTCTGACTATCCCTGTCAGCAGGTATTTCATATGTACATGGTCTTATTCGCCCTGTGTGGAGTACTGCTCAATTATATAGGGAGGATATTCCTCCAACTCAGCCACAGTAAAAATAAAAAACCTTTCGTCTCCTTCAGGTATCACTTCCTCTCGGCGTTTCCTCTGTGCCCGTCGTTCTACTGATATCATTTCCAAATCGCTTAATTTCTTCATTCTCTTTTTCTCATACTGTTTTCTTTTCATCCAAGATGGCCATGACTGCGGCATGGTTTTGCTTCTGCCATTGCGTTACAATATTAAAAAAGTTATGGGTGAAGGAGGTAGTTGGGGTGAAGGAGGTAGTTAACGATGAAGGAGGCACTTGTAGCAGAATGGGTAAGTTGGAGGGCCACTTGCAGTCAAGAATAATGGTTGCGCTGATGTGGCACCAGTCACACGTTGGGGGGAACAGTCGATGTAGTTAAAGGAAAAAAGATGGTCTCACTGATGACGTGATGGTAGAGTCGTACTGGTAAGGCTAGAAAAGGAATAGTCGTATACCTAGGTCGTATACATGTCCACGTAACTTTAATGGACATAAAAGAATTCAAAATTATCGTCTTCAGGTGAAGGTATATGGAGATATTCGATTCAGGACACCGCCAAACTCTTCCTATCTCCTGCACATACCTCGACATTTCCACCTAATGGAGAAGTCCTCGGCGAAAGAGGTGGCATTCTTTCTCCTTGTCCGGTAAAGAAGTGAGCCAAAGAAAGACCTAACCCCTCCGTCCTTCTGAAGGAACTAGAGTTCCTGAGGCTCCCTCATCCTGCTCCTTCACAAGGAAGGCGCGGCAGAAGATCGTCTTAGGTCCACAGACAGTAGAACATTCTTAGTCATAAAGGGAACAAGATCAGAACAGTACTCCTCTCCCTGGTAACGGAGTAGGTAAGGAGGGAGCCATCATTACTCCATGGTGAAGGAAGGGGAAGGGAAATGGAAGGGTCATCATTTCTTTGTAAAGGAGGAGGTAGGGAGGGGTCACCACTCCATGGTGAAGGGTCAGGTACGAAGAGGGAACTTACCACTTCTTGGTGAAGGAAGATTTGGGGAGTGGGAGGTCATCACTTCATGCTGAGGTAGGAAGCAGGGAGAGGAAAGTCACCACTCCCTGATGAAGGAGGACATACGGAGGGGTCATCATCTCTATGTGAAGGGAGAGGTAGGAAGAGATTATCACTCTCTGGTGAAGGAGGAGACAACAAGAGGGAAGTCACCACTTCATGGTAAAGGGAACAGTAATGAGGGAGTCGTCACTCCTAGCCGTCCAGGATTGACCATTACTCATCACGTGGAGTCGAGAGACCTAAATAAAAGCCAACAACCCAGACCCTAGCATGCCATATTACACTCGAGTTCTGACTGAAATAAGTTATCTTGCTGATCAACTTCATCAAGGAGGAAGGAAGGCCCTGTAGGAGGAAGAGAGAGAGAGAGAGAGAGAGAGAGAGAGAGAGAGAGAGAGAGAGAGAGAGAGAGAGAGAGAGTCCTCCACTTCTACAGGATGGAGAAAGACGAACTGAGCTTGGAGGATAAGGGATGATCATGAAGACACAGATATATATATATATATATATATATATATATATATATATATATATATATATATATATATATATATATATATATATAATGACATGCATATTCCCGTCAGAATCACAGATTGTCTAAGCAAAGCTGCAGTTTGCACGGCATCATCAAGATATATACAAAATAATTTTGGTTTTGAAATCCTTCATGATAAATCCTTCATGATAAATCCTCCATGATAAATCCTTCATGATAAATCCTTCATGATAAATCCTTCATGATAAATCCTTCATGATAAATCCTCCATGATAAATCCTTCATGATAAATCCTCCATGATAAATCCTTCATGATAAATCCTTCATGATAAATCCTTCATGATAAATCCTTCATGATAAATCGTTCATGATAAATCCTTCGTGATAAAACTATAGTGTTGTGGGGGAAGACATGGAGATACAAACAGAGCCGTCTGAGAGTAGTGACTGTACCGAACTTTGGAAGTCTGATCTTCGACAAATGTTTTATATAATGTTAGTATGGCTGACGTACACAAAGGTTTAATCAGAAAACATTATATTCTTATAAAGAACTTAAAAGCATGTAAAAAATCAATAACCCATTCTTATAAGTGATAAGAAATCTGTACTTTACCATGACAGAGAAAAAATGAATATTCATCGACAATAATGTATCAAAAAATGTCTGGCGATGCAAACGTATTGAAACGTGAATGACAGTAGAACAGAAGCGAGAAGATAGTGAATGATAAAAGCAATCGAGGAATAACATGGAATAACAAATAGATTCAAAGAACTCTCGAAGCCTGCAAAGAACTACAGCATCGCTTTAGTCAACATTAATCAGCTGTCAGGATTACTGATCCTGGATTAATCATACTGTCAAGGATAATAAATATACCAAGGAAAACTTACCTTAGCAAGATGGTAGAGCCTTGCTGTAAGCATAGCGATACGATCCTGGAGCTTAATGGTACGATCCTTGAACACGACAGTACGACACTTCAGTTAGCGAGGAAGACCATGGTGTAAGACAGCTCGTCCCTGGAGCAAGATGGGTATATCATCTTACCTCTGACCTGAACCTTAAGATTTAGAGTTAGTCCAGGTCATGATACCCAAGGGTCGTACCGTCGTATGCCGTACTTATGTGACATACATATATGATTCAGGATCTTGTCTTCGTGCCCAAGTGTCGTACCTTCGGGCTCAAGGGCCATACCATCTAGCTCTAACGATGAGAAAGCAGAGCATCGGTGTGTGTGTGTGTGTCTGTGTGTGTGTGTGTGTCTGTGTGTGTGTGTGTGTGTGTGTGTGTGTGTGTGTGTGTGGCAAGGGGTGATGTCTACCACTAACACCCTCTGAGGGAAGGAAAGAGTAAGGGGTAAGGGGGGGAAGACCCTTTGCACTGACGCATGTGGGCAATCCTTCAAAAGCCTCTTTACTGCCGACTTTACGCCCTCCCTCCGCCTATAAAAGAAAAATTAAATGGCCTCTTCCGGCACTCGAAACACGGCCAATATATATAATAAAGAGAGGATATTAGACTTTGAGAAAATTGAACCGGGCCGTTTTATTTGGTCATAGGGCTCGGAGGCGCCATCCTCTCCGCGACCAAGAGCCCCCAACTGCAGCATTAAACAGTTTAACGAGCCAACACCACCGCCGCACATACACGCAGCCAGAGACCACGCCCATCCTGTCACCGCCACCCGCTGGCGGGCACGCCCCGCTCAGGTCACCACTCACCGCCCAAGGCAACACTACGCCCACCACTCACCCGCTCTGGGCACCACCACACACCCACTGGCCTGGAGTACCACCACGCCCACCAACCACTGAGGTCAAACGCTAAGCTAAGGAGGCTTCACAAGCTCCCGCACAAAGTACCTTCCAGAAACACTGCTAAGGATCAATATATATATATATATATATATATATATATATATATATATATATATATATATATATATATATATATATAATTGATAGTAGTAGTCATAGTATCATCATTTACACCATATCTACAGAAAGATATTATCATGATCTTCTTCATATGGTTAGTTACTTAACAACCATCTGTCAGAGAGACGAAAGTCTCATAGATGTTAACAATAAGTTGACATCTTTAAATCAACTGTACAGCTTACTTGAAACTTAGGTCATTGTGACGATGATATGGTACTTAAGGAATATGAACTCTGAACCTCTCACTGATATTGACACGTACGGCAAGAAATAAAACACAAAACCCAAACATGGGTCATAATTATACTAATCACTAGTATGAGCAGTTTTTTCAAATTCTCTTCTTATATCTGAATTCAATCAGATGGTAGCAAGAAAACTGGGGATCCAACATGATCCACTTCCTCTGCTGTGATCCCCACCACCGCCGCTGGTGGTGTTGGCGCTGCTGTTGGTGCTGATGGTGGTCGCGCGCATGCGCGAGACCCGACTGACGATGGCAGCACTGCAGAAGAAGAACGCAGCCGCGCCCTCCTTCTCCTCCTCCGCCGCCGCCTCCGGCAGTAAGACACTATGAAACAGGGGTAGTTACTTCCTCAGACGCTCATTCAAAAACTCGTAGCCCCGGGCCATTCCTCCAAGAGACGATTTAAGGAGGCCAATGTTGCATGGAATGGTCATATGTACAGTTGCCAAATTATATATGTAATGACGAATGGAATGGCTACCCCCCTTAATAAAACCTGCAAACATTAAAATGTGATATGATGGATGGGCCATTTCCGAGGGATGCCCGCGCTATCTCCCAGTATAGTGGACAATAAATAATTTAATCATAGCCCCGGATCCCAAAAACTGCGCATGAAAATGCTCCGAAATGCATATAAACCAGCTATCAAACTTGATATTATTGGCGACTTTTACGACATTTCATTCCTGATGCTCAGGCATTATGCGAACCCAATTTCAAGAATTGTAATAAACAAAACACTAACTTCATCTTTCATTTATTTCATCCGAGACCATAAGTTGATATTGCGCAGTAACTTTCGACTTTATACCGCTTTTATGTCATTATAAAATTCCTAGTAGGAGGCTGCGTTCATAACCTGATGTTTTCCCGCCATTTGGATTCTCTGGTCTTTGTTCTGCAAGCTCTTGAGCACGAACTATTCCAATTTTAGGCGGGAAGCTCGCTGATTGGTCCTCCTCCCCTACTCCTTCTAGCTCGTCTCGGATTGGTCAGAAAATTCGATGACCGTTACTTGTTTAGGCGATTAACAACTTTCCTTTCACGGGAGAAGTTATTTTGGAAAGTAATGGTTCTGGAGACGTGGTAAAATTAGCTTCCTTTGAGGCGATGTCGTTTGCAGGGGCTCTGAAAGTTGTAATTAAGATAACAGTCCTGTTGAGGGCTCTGCTAAGATTGATTCTAAAAATGGTTGGCGGTAAGAGGGAAGTATTTCTTTCTAATGACGCCTCCCTCAGTGTTGTCCCGCCCCAGACCAAGGCGCCAAGGAAAAATGATTTCATGATTGATTCTTTTCTGGAGACGTGTGTCTTATCATTGTTATTATGATGGATTTTTGCCGCGACGCTCTGGTCCAGTGTGACGGAGGGAAAATCTTTATCACAACAATTATTCTCTGATTCTGCCGTCACCTCTTGTTTCATTTAGCGGTCTTATATAAATATGATAAATTATTCTTTGTCTCTTCCCTAAGACATCACAAGCAGAGTCAGTAATTATGAATGTCACATTCGCTATTGATAATCATGACAATATATATATATATATATATATATATATATATATATATATATATATATATATATATATATATATATATATATATATTTCTTTCTTTCAAACTATTCGCCATTTCCCGCATTAGCGAGGTAGCGTTAAGAACAGAGGACTGGGCCTTTGAGGGAATACCCTCACCTGGCCCAATTCTCTGTTCCTTCTTTTGGAAAAAAAAAAAAAAAAAAAAAAAAAAAAATAATCCATCTATCCTGTATAATTACTTTCCAAAACAGGAAGAACAAAGCCAAGATTTGTTTCTCTACGGCTTGATTTTCCGTTCTTGATACTCTAACAAACTCGATCTAAGATAAATTTAAAAGTTAAATTTGCCAGATATCACTCGTAGCAGTGGATAAAGATTAACGGGCAACTGTTTTATTTCAGATAGGGCATAGCACTGTTCCCTTTACAGGATAGTTAATATATGAAATGATTTACAAATAAAAACAGTTGAAAATACCACAAGAGATTCGTTTAAGAAAAGTTTTGACAAATACTTGGATCTCAACCCAAGAATGTCATTAACTACGTCTCTGTTGTTACACATAATGTCTGCCGGTATAGTTTGCGTCATCTTGCATTTCTACCTCGACTACACAAAATCTTTATCTGATTTCTTCTCTTACCATAAACAACCTCAAAAAAGCCAAGTCGACTACTACTATTTGATATGGGTTCAAGGAACCATACCGTATCATAGATCTCAATTCTAACATACCAGCGAGCCAAGAGGGTCAATGGGTTGTTGAGCCCATGCACATCCACTGAGGAATTTGTGGAAATGCTGAAGACTACAGGACCTGCGGTGATGCTGGCTTCCCTCGATGTCGAGAGTCTTTTCATCAATGTGCAAATAGTAACTGTAATCAATATCTTCCTCGACAATGCATATGGTCACCCTAAATTTCCCAGGTCCATCCTTACGGGGATGGTCCTTGCCTGTTACCACTGAAGCACCTTTCCGAAGCCTAAACTGTCTCCTCTACTGCGAAATGGAAAGAGTGGCCATGGGATCTCCCTCGAGAAATAATTCTCTCCAGACACTCCTACGTGTGTGACATTTTAAACCAGGTTCATAAAGGCTGTCACTTACATCCCACTGTTTACTGATGCTATGTGGACGAAATATTCGTCAAAGTAAGGAATTTAAAACATTGACGCATGCCAGAGGTCAGATGTGTTCAAGAAGTGGTCCTGACGACCGAGCGCTTGTGATGAACGTTTAGATATCTATTTATGATCTTCAGGTGCCTAACCTTCACCAGGATCATGGTAATTAAAAACAAGCCAATCTTTGTGATGTACCTCGAAATCCCCTTCTCAGAGGATTTTAGCACGTACGTAGATGTGAAAAGAAATACGCCTCGTAAGAAGGTTAGATGGTCGAAGAGTTATATTTAGTTAAAAGAACTAGAAGGAAAATACACGATCCTAAGAAGGCTAAGGACACACACACACACACACACACACACACACACACACACACACACACACACACACAAACATCCCGGTTCGAACACATATTTATTCCAAACAGTGTATCTATGCATAATTGTAAAAGATCTTGCGTTAAAATGCTGTACATTTTGATGTTATAATAACTTTACGGTCTCTGAATAGTGGGAAACAAAAAGTATAACATGTTTGAACAACTGAAAATGAAAACAGGGAATGTTTGACCTCCGCACTAGGGTAGGTAAGGACACCACAAGGATTAGTAAGGACTGTGGTAGGTAAGGACGCCTCCAGGGTAGGCAAGGACACCACTGCGGTAGGAAAGGACACTACTAGGGTAGGTACGTACATCAGACCAGTCTTGACAAACAACTGACCTTTGACCTCCTTTCATGGGAAGATGACGACAAACTAACCACCATTCTTGATGACCAACTGCCCCTGACCTTCCCTCAGGGGCAGGGCAAGACAAGCCACCATTCCTGACAAACAACTAAGCATATCTGTCGTTAAAGCTCTCAACATATCTTCCGCTCCCCAAACCAGTTGTTTCTTGCGTTATAAACCAACGTTACGTCTACTCGGAAATTTTGTGGCTGTGGACATAAAGTGAGGTACAGGGAATACTTTCCCCATGAACGACCTGTCGTCTGAGCCAAGACGACACCTGGTGGCCAGAATACTACTCACCAAGAGTCGTCTTAGAAAAATCTGGTTCTGTTTTATACATTAACGTCGTGAGAAATTCTTCACTATTGGAGAATTGTAAATTATTCACAAACTTTGAATATACTTAAAAAAGCATCAAGTCGAGTCAATCTAAAAGTGTAACTAGAAAGAAAATATCATGGGAGCCCAACGCAAATGAATAACAAAGAAAGAAAAGGACAAAATTATTTAGGAGACAAAAGACAACCCGTTAACAATCTTACGTCGCGTCAAACGTGACGATGTATAGAAAAAAAAACAGACAAAATATCCTGTGAAGATCCTACGATACACAAGTAGGTAACTTTAATACTAAAACAAGATTTAAAACAGCTGGATAAACTTAGTTTAAATCAAATAAAACTTATTCAAAAACATAGTAACTCCGTAGATACCTCAATGTTATCTGTGCTGGTTGTATGTTGGACGAGAAGGACGTTGGTATGAGCACTTCACTGTCTGAGGAGCTACTGTGTAACCTGAGTGGTCCATGGACTTTGTTGTGAGGGTGACGACGCAACACCTGAAAACGGCCCTGGGTAGTTGGACCGGGGTGATCGCCCAATGTTTACGAATGCGTGTCCTGAGGTATAGCTTCGTCTTGCTAATTCACAAAGCACATTATTTGCCCTCGTGCCTGCAAAAAATGAACGATTGCAAACCTCCAGAAATAAAGTTCCTGAACTTGAAAAATGACTGCATCATATTTTCAGCTTTGAAAACTAATTTTATCTTGAGGATAAAACTCACGTAACAAAATGATCATTTGCAAACGGAGGGAACAACTGCTGCTCCCAGTGACCAGAGGGAAAATTGATCACATCCCTAGTTGGTGATTTCGCTGACAACATAATGATTTGCTTTATGTTTTACCAAGACTGGAAAACTGTTCAATGTAGAAAGAAAATTAAATTGCATATTGACGATTTAGCTGTGAATTCCAGTTGTGTTTATCTTGGTAAAACAGTAGGTGGATTACATCCGTCAGTGTAAGACCTACGTTAGGTCGGGGGAAGGTAATCTGTAAGGCAGGAGCTAATGTCCCAGAGAGCTTGTAAGCTTATACTCAGCAGACCTTTTAACTATTAGGATTCTGCATATAATGACTGGATAATTATGGTTCTCAGAATGATTATGTAAAGGGTTGACTTCAAACGGTGCAAAAACGAAAAAAACATCAACAAATCCATCGTAAACCGAGTAAGTCGTGCGTCAGTTGTAAACATATAGATCACGAAAAACCAAAATTTGAATTAACCATTTCTTGGATAATCAAAGTAAAGGGACCTTTGACGATCAAGATAACTGGTCTCAGACGATCAGCTGCTATCTTCCGTGAGACTGATACCATTTGCGATTGTCTTAGACAGTTTTCCTTGTAAGGGGTCACGCGTCTAAGGTTCCCTTGTCTTATCATCCAGGTTGACTGTTCTTATCAGCTTACGACTGTAATCAAATAAAGCACATAGATGCCCTGGGCCATACAATATGCAAGGTGACAAATGTTAATAAGCTTCAACTTCCTATCTACACTGGAAGAAATATAAGACGTAATTATGCCTATCAGGAACAGGAACAGACCAGGAGTCACTGATAAACACGGGAAGTCTAGCCTCGTCATCATTACAGTGCGACCATTCAGCACGACAGCATGATGTCTTCAGTATTACACTCGAGTATGATGGCGTGACCTTCGACCTGGCCAATAAGAATGACGTCAAAAGCCGGGCCATCATATTCAAGGGTCATACCATCATGCTCAATGAGCTGATAACGTCATCACACTCATGGGTTGTACCGTCGTGGTGAAGGATCGTACCATCATTCTCAAGGGTCGTAAAGTCGTGCTCAAAAGTCGTACCGTCGTGCTCAAAGATCTTACCGCCATATTCAAAACGCTCAATATAGTAGTGTGCGTACAGCAAAAGAGGGATATAGAATATGAAAGGAAAAATGGGAAACGAGTGAAACAGATAAAGAAAAACTTGAGACCTGTAAACTGATGATAAAGGAAATGCGAAATTGAACAACATGAGAAGATGTATGGATGATGACAAACACTGAATAAAGATTGTTGTGATGAACGAAAGAAAACGGGGGGGGGGGGGGGGGGGGCGCCTTGATGAGTAGTTGCACAATTTATTGTTCAAGATTTTTATGACAGAATACGAGGTTAAAGATACAAAGGAATAAATCCACATACAAGTTGCAAAATGAAGTTAATGGGTTAAAAATGATGGAGCTTATATGTGGAATATTACTATTGTTATTATTATCATATATATATATATATATATATATATATATATATATATATATATATATATATATATATATATATATATATATATATCTACAGTTACGTTTCTCTCGATCAATCCCCTAGCATATGCAAAGTGACTCTTCTTATCTTACCAAAAAGAGGAAACAAGAAGGCATCTGTGTTTTTATAGGTTGACAGTAAGTGCGCTGTCATGGAGAAATGTAGAGAACAAGTTCATCACATGGAGCATTGCACCATTACCATCACTGAGATACTATCTCCATTTTCCCATAACACCATCAAGAGAAAGACGTATCGTAACGATCGAGGCACCACCCTAAAATATGGAGCTTTTCTTAGTTTCTTAATCCGGAGAAAGATCGCCTAGTGAGATGAATCTGTGTCTTGAACAAGGACGATAAATACAGTGGAGGTAGTTAGACTCCCAGGAAGACCTCAGTAGCAGCAGCATGAGGAGGAGCAGCTAATGAATGTTCGGTCGTTTGTTCTCGTGTTGCATGGTAAGGCCATAGCTCTCTCATGGACATGTATTGCTGCCACTTTGAAGTTTGCACTGTATCGTCTCTATCTTACTGTATTATAGATAGTTGTAGTGTCTCATTTCTACTGTATTGTGGTCAGTTTTACTTTGTCTTACTGTATCGTGGTCATCTGTATTTTCTTAATTCTACTGTTTTGTGGTCAGTTACATTGTATCTAAACTGTACACTTCTGCACGACATGATACCGTCTTACATTGCACTCTAGAGAAAGACATATTTATGCTTATATCTATGCTTCATATCCTGTACCTTTCTGGATAAACTTTCCTAATTTCTTCCACTATCATGCTCGGGTCTGCTGAAAGAAAGATAATCTTAGAAATAAAACCAGAGATGGTAGCGTGATGACTTAAATGTCAGCCATTTACGGTGTTTTTAACGTTACATTCTATACAAAATGCAGACCGTCACTTTTTGTAATTCACTCTAATTACATCGTCTCTTCATCTAACCTCATAAATACCAATCTTGAAATAAATGAATATTTATTTCTTGGATATAAACTAAAGATAATACAGTTATATCAAATCCACTTCCACGACATGTGACAATTTCATTTCAACAGATAACACCCGGTACAACTAACACTAACAGAAAATATAAACAGTGAACAATACGACGAAATAAGACATGGCAGAAAATGAAGAGAATAAAGAAGGATGGAAAATGAGCAGGGAAGGATATAGAGAAGCATTAGATACTGTGACTGGGAAAGGCATGTAGGGAGTCCTGGTTCTATATGGTGCGCATGGAAGACTTGTAATTGCTGTTATAAAACTTTATAATGAAAGAAGTTAGAGAAAGGGAAACAGGAGGAAGTGGAAACTGGAAAAAAAGAGGAAGACGGTTAAAAGCAGGAGCAGAAGTAGCAGAAACATTAACAGCGGAAGAAGCAGGCGAACCACAGCAAAGAAGCGGGTAAACAACAGCACAAGAAGCGGAAGAACGAAGTGTGGTGGTCAAATAATGTAGGTGAGGAGAGTGGTGAGGCGGACCATAAAATGTGTTAATAGCCGGGAACTGTGTCATCAATCTAATTGACCAGGGTTGTAGTGGTCTCCCTCCTACTGCCTTACGGCCTAATTGTTGCTCTCTTATGCAGCAGCAACAACAGCAGTAGAGCAGCAACAGCAGCGGCTGTAGCCCGTCTTACTAACACACCCCATCACAATACGGCGCCAGGAACCGCCGTCGTACCGTACTCTCCCGGAGCTCATCATGCACGTTATGCACTTGATGAGCTTGGCAGGACTTGGCAGAGGCAAAGGATGGACAGAGAGAAGGAGAGAGAGTGTGAATGGAGGAAGAGCTAGATAGGGCTACAGAAAAGAAGGATGATCCAGTTTTGAAAAGAACAGAGAGGAAATGTATACATGAGAAGGGATGCCAAGATAGAGGACTGAAATAAAACTAAGAAGGGAAGAACAGGGGAAGGATTTAGGAAAAGTGAAAGAGAAACGGACAAAGAAAGGAGAGGGTGAGTAGAATTGAGTATATTGTGTTGAGAGAATAAAGATCAATGTCAAGGGAGTGATGAACTGCACCGAGCACAGCAGCATTTTGTGACAACGAGAGTGCAAGTACATTTATAAAGAAGGACAAAGAGCGTTATACAAACTCGTGTATTGCGAATGTTCTCCAACACAGATGTATTAAGATATGAGGATATTTGTTGTAACATTAATATGTTGAATATCTTGAATACGTGTGAAGCTTACGCATGTGTAGGAAGTAGTTTATGAGCAGCCTCCGTCTCGTGAAGTACTGTCATCCTGACAAGGAGTATTCAGCTGATGCCTGGGTATATCCTATACCCTCCATGTTAGGAACACTGGTTTTGATTATGATCAGGTCAACTGACTTTATGTAACGCCTTTCCTTCCTTTTACATCTCGTCTTCATATATTCTTCTCATTCTTTCCTTCCGCTTCCATAAAGACTCATATGTTCTTCTTAGTCTTTGGCGTCCCTTTTTTTCTATTATTCTTTCATCTTTATTGAAAGCAAGTCTAGGATGAGGATTTCTCTCAATATCTGGGGCCCTTCTAGGCAGATAAAAAGAATGAGCTCTAACAAAATCGACTGGAAGCACATATGGATTTTCAGGTGCAAAATATCAAGCAATGTAGTTTTTACCAGTGTTATCAGGAAACCCTTCTGTATCAGCAGGTATTCAGCACACGTGAGAGATATATACACAATTAACACTAAATCTCATTTCATATATATATATATATATATATATATATATATATATATATATATATATATATATATATATATATATATATATATATATATATATATATACAGCAACATAGGCAAGTGTTATGATAGAGATCGGTTTCAAGCGGTGGTCGTATCTGTGGCCCTGAAACCCTAATTGTTGGGTTCTTATGGCTCCCTCCTGCTGTGTTGCCAGCATTGCGAAAACCAGCTCTTGTCTCTTTATTTTCCCGGAGCCAGGGTGTCAGAACTTCACAATGCACAGCACCTCGAAGACTCCATCACAGACATTTTAGGAGAATGAAAAAAAATGTTGCAAGAGGTGACAGTGTCGTGTACATGATGTACAGACTTAGAAGAGAGCAGGTGCAACGAGACAATCCGAAGCAGTTATCGTACAGCAAACAACATCCACAAGTGTTGGAGGGAGCAGCGACAAGTGAAGCATCATATTAACTCACTTTATGATACCAAGCTCGCACAGGCCACAAACGAAGCTTATTATAGGGAAGGGGGCGTTTTATTTCGCGGCCATTATATCTAGTGGCTGTGTCGGGGAGCAGGGGGGGGGGGCGTTGCATGGTGGCGGTGGAGTGGAAGAGCAGGAAGAAAAAGATGAGGAATGGCTCTGAGAAGCAGAAGGGAAGAGGTAAGAGCAGGGAGGGTTGTCAGTCAGGTGAGGGGAAGGAGGAACTCTCTTTGAAAGAGAAATAGTGATAATGCTACAACATGAAGTTTGGGATGTCCAATAAGGAAATGAGGCTGAATAAGAAAGCAAAAAGTTAGGAATGTTCAAGAGTAAGTACGTTGAGAGAGGAAGAATTGGCTTAGTCAGAGCAGAAATGAAATATAGGGAAGTGAAGAGTATCCTGAGAGGAAATAAAAGTGTTTATAATCAAAGAAGAAAAGTTCATAAAGAAAATGAGAAGTGTCTTAGGCAAGGGAAGAAGGGATGTTTAGAATTAAAAGGAGATTTATCTAATGAAATGACAATTTGTCAGGAGAAAGAAGTATTTAGAAAGAAAGAAGATGAATATATCGGTAAGTGAAGCGTCGAAAAGGGAAGCAAGATGAATCATGATGAAGTAATACAACACTGTACAGTACCAGTGGATCACTGGTACTTTGATGCCTGGTTCAGATGATACAGCGTAGAGCTATATGGGATAGCAAGTAACACAAGACCTGATGGTCTATAACTAGGTTACCTGTTGGAGGAGAGTACATGAGAAAGCCAGGTAACAGAAGACTTGAGAGTGTATGACAAGATTATCTGCTGGAGGACATGAATGGTATCCTTAATTCCGAATCTATTTAGATGGAGATAGGCTAGCAAAGTAGAAGGCTCGAGAATATGCCACAAGATGAAATGATGATTTAGGTACAAGAATTAATACCAAGAAAGCCCTGAATAGTTCGCGATGATGGAGAAAGGTATTTGTGACATAAACAACTCTGAATTTTCGAGGACCTCTTGAAGATGATGGATAAATGGTGTGCAGGTGATGAGTCTTGTTGTAAATCTAAGCAGACTGTACTTGCAAGTGAGTGACGAAACCAAAGATGAGGTTAGAAAATGAACATTTGAATAAATCATTCGCATCGGCAAGACCTACAGGCATGATGTCATTATCTTTGATCTGACCTACAAGGGTCAGGTCATAGGTCAGGCCGTTATTCCCAAGGGTCGTGCCGTCGTGTTCAAGAACTTGAGCTTACAAAGCAACGCTTTCCTCGAGCGCTAGGTCTGCAGATATCCTCTATTATTCTAGTA